>NC_054549.1:22134434-22246934 GCF_017654505.1 Polyodon spathula
CATCACGTTATTGTATAATTGCAATGTATAAACGAACTTACTTTTTTTTCCTCTCACAGTATAATATAATGCTCTGCATACATATTTCGGCAGTCAGAGATTTCAGATCCACAGGGTCATGCAGTTACCTCATTACTCCAACTGTATTTTGCACTCTGTACAGTAAGAGGTTGCCTTTTTTTATTGTGAGCAGTAAATTCAGTTTTATTTTGACACTTGTCCGGCGGGTGTCCTGCTAAGAGATGCACGCTATCCCACATTTGCTTCTAGGCACGCCTTGCGGTTTCTGCAACGGTTTTAGTATATGGAAAAAAAAAAAAAATGTTGAAGTTAACACCCTCACATTCAAGGGAGCCTAAATCTTAAGCACAAGTTGTTGAATTCAATCCACTTGCCTGTTCTATACAGTGTCTCACTGTATGCATGCTCCCTGCCTGTTATTAAGATCTGTACCTAATATCGGGGTTGCTCCGATCACAGATTAACATTTCACACACTTTCCACATACTGCAGTTCCACGCCATTCTCAAGCATGCTTAGTACTACTAAGGTTAACTGCCCTTAATTAGTATATAAGGTACTAAAAAAGAGGCGATGTTGTTTCATTGCCATGGTATTAACAGTAGATGTTGCTCTGTTTGGTGATAACAATGTTACAATGTCAATAACGACGATACAGTAATCTGGTTACCTGGTTACTATCTGGCCACCTCTCAGGATAACAACACACACACACACACACACACACACACACACACACACACACACACACACACACACACACACACACACACACACACACACACACACACACACACACACACACACACACACACACACACACACACACACACACATATATACAGTGGCCTGCAAAAGTATTCAGACCCCTGACCAATTCTCTTATATTACCAAATTACAAATGGTACATTGAAATTTTGTTCTGTTTGATATTTTATTTTTAAATACTGAAACTCAGAATTAGTTATTGTAAGGGGACTTAGGTTTTATGTTGGGAAATATTTTTAAGAAAAATAAAAAACACTGAAATATCTTGCTTGCATAAGTATTCAACCCCTGTGCTGTGGAAGTTCCCAGTTTGCACCGATGAAAGAAATTGCCCTAACGAGGACACAGTTACCTTACCATTGGCCTCCACTTGTGAACCATTAAAGTTGCTGTCACATTTTCTGGATAAAAACTCCACTGTTGAAGGATCATTGGTAAGGCTGTGAATCTGAAGGAAAATTAAGACCAAAGAGCATTCTACAGAAGTTAGAGATAAAGTAATACAAATGCATGGATTAGGGAAAGGGTACAAAATAATATCCAAGTGTTTGGATATCCCAGTGAGCACAGTTGGATCAATAATCAGGAAGTGGAAGCTGCATCACACCACCTAGGCACTGCCAAGAAAAGGCCGTCCCTCAAAACTCAGCACTCAAACAAGAAGGAGACTTGTGAGAGAAGCCACAGAGAGGCCAACAATCACTTTGAAGGAGCTACAGAGTTCAGTGGCTGGGAGTGGAGTAATGGTGCACCAGTCAACCATAGCAAGAGCTCTGTATAACACTGGCCGGGAGGGTGGCAATGTCCTACAGTGGCCCAGTCAAAGTCCTGATCTCAATCCCATTGAGAATCTGTGGTACTATTTGAAAATTGTGGTCCACAAGCGTTGTCCAACCAACCTGAACAACCTGGAGCAAATCTGCCAAGAAGAATGGGCCAAAATCACTCCAACACTGTGTGCATACTTACCCCAAAAGACTTAAAGCTGTTATTGCAGCGAAAGGTGGCTCTACCAAATATTAATGTGTGGGGGTTGAATACTTATGCAAGCAAGATATTTCAGTTTTTTATTTTTCTTAAAAATATTTCCCAACATAAAACCAATGTCACCTAACAATAATTGATTCTGAGTTTCAGTGTTTTAAAATAAAATATTGAACAGAACGAAATTTCAATGTACCATTTGTAATTCAGTAATATGAGAGAATTGGTCAGGGGTCTGAATACTTTTGCAAGGCACTGTATATAGTTACTTGTTCAGAAGGCATCTCTGATGTCTGGCCTTGCGCGTCAGTTTCACACTCAGCTAGAAGTGTAAACAGAAAAAACAGCTTGAAATCAAACAAGGTTAAAAAAAAAAAAAGTTTTTTTTTTTTTTTTATCTCTGTGTGGTAGGGTAGCGTTGCAGTCTAGGCTGGTCTGCGGCAGAAATAGCTCACCCAGAGTCGGAACAAAACGAAAAGGTTTTAAACAAACAAACCAAACACTGTACAAGTCAGACAGCACAAAGCTATCTCGGTGCAAGTTAATTAGCAATGGATTAGTCAGTCAACACTCTTTACCACTTTAACTTAAAAACATGTGGCTGCCAGCTACAAAAACCCAGACTCTGTTTCCTGCATTAACCTAAAACAGGCTTTGTTTTGCTTCAGTTTATTTAAAAGCAGTAGCAATGGAGGTTTTCAGCCAAGAACAAGGCAGCTGTCCATTGGTACTAAGAGACAGGAAACTTTCTAATGCACTGTAGGTCAGATTAGGAAATTCATGGCATGGCAAAAATACGAGTGGAACTTATAGGTGAGCTGATGTACAGACAGACAGACAGAAACCCCTCTGTATCCTCACTCCTCTTAATGCTTACAAAGTTCAATATTCTGAAAGGATTATATTATAAACTCCAATACAAGTCGTGCCTTCTCTGTGCTTTATTACATTTTGCTAGGCTTTTCCTGTGTGATATGTCAACTTCTCTATTTTGCCCACTGACTGACTGATAAGTTTCACAGTATTTTATTTACTGTAGGCTGTGTTGTCAAGTTTGGGTTATCAGATTATTATTATTATTATTACTATTTTTAAAACACAAACACACTGAACTAAGACCAGGAGAAACTCTAATCAAAACAAACTGCCCTGTCTTATCAGTGTTAATTTTTAGAATGAGGAAGGCGGCTTTTCGACGCACCCAGTCAAAATGAAACCCTTTGCCACCCTGCCTCGCTTAGTTTTGGACTCCTGATATATATATAAGGTTTTACACAAAAAGTTTAAAAGATTAAAAAATATTTTATTTTTCAGGACGTTTGGGGAAAAAGCCTTTCTTCAGCTGTGTTTGAATCAATATATTGTTTATATTCAGATCCATGATTTAGTCTAGCATGGTGTAATGGTGTTCTATATATTGTGACATCATTTTTACTTCTATCTTTAAACCTGTATTAATTCTAAATAACATTTAATCGATAGAACCCGTCGATGTGGTTTTGTAAATGACCGTGACTGGAGCTACGTGTGTCCCGAGCCGTAGACGAGCTATATCACTATTAGAAAACGATTTATTTCTTTTATTTTCTCTTTAAAAAAAACAACTTTAAAACTGTTTAACTTGAACTTCTAATATTTCACCGGGTAACCTTCCACTGAGGAAAATAGTCCCTAACATAATTAGAATAGAAAAACGACACACGTAGAGAAACTGTTTTATTGTTATGTATATTTATTTACTGGGTTCTTGCTTTTTCTTAGTATAATTTATCAGGGCATGTTCAATTGTTGAATTGTTGAATAGTTGAATAGTCCGTGCAGGATTGAGGCGGACTTGAAACTTCTTGTTGTTGTTACAGAGGTGAAAGAGGCTAATAGAAATGGCGTCAAATACTATTGCATATTCTTTTGGAGTCACTGGAATGTTAAATTTATCCAAAAATTCTAAGTAATTTAGAGGATCTCCATTGCCTTTTAACAGATCATAAACAAACATAATATTATTAGCAAACCATTTGCATTTAAATAAAAATTTCCTTTTGTACAATATGCATCTGTTGTTTCAGATAGGAAGTCAGTGAGGAGAGAAGTTGACAAAAAGCCAATCTTGCTGCTTTCAGTACCTCAAGATAGAATCCATTGAGTTTATCCAGCAATTTCTGATTATCAAAGTCCCACTTAAGCAAGAAGCTAAGACCCCCATAATTTCTAAAGATTCATTTCGGAATGTGAAACCACATTGAGTCACCCCCTGACAAGGCCTTCCTGATCCATTTTACTCGAAAAGGGTTCACTAAATTGGTAAAATTTATAATATTTAATCCACTTTTACAATATTCATTGGTAAAATCGTGCATGGGAATTTACAGCTCCAGCAACCTGCTCTTTATCTTTCAGGAAGAGAGTTGTGTCATCAGCAAGTTGGCTAATAAGAAATTGACGATCACCTAAATTCCCTCAAATGAATTAGTGTGTCTTATTTAGAAGGAGTGTCTCTGTAGCCAAAACAAAAAGGGGGACAAAGGGCAGCCTTGTCGGATACCTCTTATTATATTAAATCTGGGTGACGTACCATTAGAAAGGCCAACTGAGTGATTGTTGTCTTTGTATAGAACCCTAATATCGTTCATGAATTGGATACCAAAATGAAAATGTTCCAAAGTTTTAAATAAAAAAATAACACTCTATGGAATCAAAAGCTTTATAAAAATCAGAAATCAAATGTTCATAATCCAACTTGTCAAAAACCAGTCGGATATTGTTACTGATATGTCGGCCCGAGACAAAAGCTGACTGAGCTTCATTTATTAAATGGGGTAAGGTGCTTTTCAACCTGTTTGACATAATTATAGTGATCATTTTATAATCTGACTTTAAAAGTGTAACAGGCCACCAGTTATCCAAAACCAGTACATCTTTACTATTTTTGGGTATCAATTAGATCAGGCCTTGTCTCATAGTTGGGTGTAAAGAATCTTAAGTTACATAATCTACATAAAACTAGAACCAATTCATTCTGAAAACACTGATACAATTAAATTGGAATGTTTCGCTGACTGGATCTGACAAATGCACCCTCGGCCAACTGCATATAATACTGGTCAAGTTTGGATTGCTGCTCCAAGGGCATACCCCCCCCGAGTCCGAAAGATTAGATTTCGACACCAATTGTACTAACTGTGCAGAGACACTTTGAATTTCATAATTAAGCCTTTTTTTAACATTTCAGTTCCTATTTCAATTGACATACACTTTATTTTAAATTTAAACCATTCCCAATTTGAAAATAAACTACTATCAGGAGAATTATTTAATAAACACCTGATTAGTCCAAACAGTGAAGAGTTGCTCCATTTATTATTATAACCATAAATATTAGCTAGTATTAATATATTATTTAGTTGAACAATAGCTATAAGTCAATGCCCACTACAGTCCACAAATGAACTGATTATTTTCCCTTTAAAATGATGAAGCAGTATTGTCACACCTGCAGAATGACTGGATCCATGTGCAAGAAGCAGCTCCTCTCCCCACTGCAACTTCGAGAATTTCAAATCCGCCTCACATGAGCATGTTTCTTGGTTTCACTGATTTGCAAAACAACATAATAGCCTTTCTTTTAGTGGAATTTCTTGTGCCCTGTGGCAAAGAGCCCCGCCCCTGGGCTATTTATTTCTGTTGTATGTTACTGTAGTATGTTAATGTTGGTCTCGGTACAGCTGCATGTGGCTGTGACCTGCTTCCCGAGAACAGCCACTTTCTGAATAGTTGTATTTCATTCCCAATCCCTTCATTTCTTCACAAACAAAATCAAAACTTTGAGATAGATTTGCGATTGACAAGGAATTTTGTTTCATTTGATTTTCAACTGCGGCAAACCAGGATCCAAGATTGTTAACTGCTCTCAAAATGCCAGCATTTGAGATATAGTTTGACTTGAGATATTATATATATATATATATATATATATATATATATATATATATATATTTTTATTTCACACCTTCATGTTCTTCCAGTAAGTACATCAGCAAATGTATTAGGGATGCCAATGCAAACACAGAAGGCGTTGCGAAATTCACAAAAATAACCCGCTTTCTAACTTCACACTGTTTTCTCCACCAACGTGCTGGGCGTCAGTTTCACAGTTTACATTGCATTTCATGTTTATTTCACTGGCCCTTTTTAATGACGTTTGCCAATGCCCTGTAAATGCTGGTTTCGTCAGTTCGGTAAGCGCTTCGGGTTATGACACAAACAGATGTGATTGTCGAAGTTTATTGACAAATGGAATGACTGTTTAGCTTACGTGGTTTAACGGGAATTACACACAAATTCCAGTATCTCCTTAAGGATCAACTGTTAAGGTTGTGTGGTAACTAGTTTTGACATCGTCATAAAGACAATTTTACTCGAAGTTGTGTCGTCGTTGTTGTTTGCTGACTTCAACGACAAAAGACACAGTAAATTTAACCGAAGTTTTCTTTCGTCGACTGTTGGTGTCGTCAGAGATTCCTATAGTTAAGGGCCTGGAAGCTTCCCGGACCTTTAACTAAAATTTTTTCCTTAACCTGGAATTACCTTTTTTGTCAGGAACCGGACTGTGAACACTGAGTCATGGTCAGTATAGTGTGGGTCTATCATACCCAGAATAATATGCAAATTACTTTATTGATGAACTACTTCCCGGTTTAAATGTAAGGCCAGGAAGTACATGGGTAGCGAAGGACAGTTTTGACTGGATGTCGTAGTTAATCCGCATCAATTAGGTCCCACATTTCTACAACCTTCTGATGGTGGAACTATTTGACAAAGCGTGTGCGAAATGAAACTTACGACATAATATGACAGCAAGACGTTCTGTGCTGGTTTTCAGATGAGTTTCGCAGTTTCACAGCATGCATGTCACGTGCATGAACAGTGGCTTGATATATCTGGGACTGCAAATTTAAGTGCAATTGTCCACATCTGAGGGCAGGCTACTTTGTCATTTTTATACCGTAAGTTGCAACACAGTTCTAGAACAGTTTTTATAACTAGCATTTATAAGGTCAGATGTTTGTTATCTAATCACAAGCACGTTTATTCGTGGCGTCCCTGTGGAAATTACACACAAAAAAGGATTGCTGGACAAAGTGCTTCAAACTAAAGACAAAAATTAGCGAAGAACAAGCTAACAACTGTAAGGGGACCAGTGAGAAGGCAAACAAGACAAGCGATAGAAAAGACAGCGAGAAGTAATTGATATCAGACTAATGGCAAGCCCAGGACCCAAGATTAATCAGCCTGTCAGTATGATATCAATGATTTAGCCAGATTCTCCTGGAACTGGTTTGAGTTTGGGAACGTTAAGTAGGAGAAAGGAGGCATGGGCTGATACTCCCAACTCATAATTGCCTTTAAGAAGTATTTACAGGCAGGTTTACATCAGCAAAAAATGCCAGTTCCCTGAACAAGAGGAAAACTCACCTTTTAAAACATTCAGAGTGGAAGTTCTCCCACCAGTGATTGGCACCCGATTGCAAAGGTGAGGGAAGGACAGCTTTTTCTTCTTTTGAAATCAGAACATCGAGGAATGGATTTTTTAGTGAAAACCTGCCAGTGGCAGGAAATAGCTTTGCGGTGACGTCAGGCCAGAAGGCGGGACAAACACAGACAGGCAGGTACTGCAGTTCAAAAGCGTGGCGTGCTAAAATAAAATAGTTAAACCAAAATAAACACTTGCTCACCAAGCACAAATAAAATATTTAAACAGAAACAAAATCACAAACAGAAAACACTAAGGTCTGGCTGGGCAGTAACCTCCTTTAAGTTTCTTTTTTAGTTTTAAATGAATCTCTCCTCTCGCTCCCTCGTTCCGCCTCTCGGACACCCACCCGGAGTGCAGAGAGCTGCAGGTATTTATGCAGGTGACCACCTCCCAATTAGCAACAAATTAATCACTTCATTAATACTGGAGATGGCCACCTTCTGCACGAGTTTAATGTGGAAAACAATCCAAAACAAAACAAAACGCACAGCCACGCCGTCATCTCTCTCTATATAAATAAATCATAATACAAACACAAAATACAGTACAGGGGCAGAGGGGCAAACCCCGTTCTAAAATAAATACTGAACATTTAAGCAGGGCTTTCCTACCGCCCTGCTACACTGCCAATAAACACTTCTCAAAGGCAATAAGAGTCCGGCTATCAGCAGGAGAAAGCAAAGTTCAAGTGGAATCTTATGAAACGTCCCCCCCCCCCCACCCCTCTTAGGCAAGGGTCCCAGTCGTTTGTTCCGAACAAACAAACCAAGGCTTTTGAGTTGTTTTGGGCAGGAGGGGGTGAAGGAATCGGAAACATCAAGAAGACATACCGTTTACAAAGATATCACTATATCCCCCTTAATATACCAGCTACCTCCAGCGCTACCCTGAAAACAGCTTCCTGGCTTCTTGCAACCCACAGCTGGTTCGCAGGTTTTCAGCTAACGAAATCATCCCAAATCTTAACAGTTTTCCACTTCCCTCTGCCATGCGATCATTATTCTTCTATTTTCAACCAGTTTTAGTGACGCCGTTTGTTTGTGCCTGTCATTATTGGTGGGTTATTTAGATTACACAGAGCAAACCTGTTAATGTGGGTAGTTGTTTGTTACTGTTTGGTGTAACTGTATTTGAAAAGAATAGCACTGTAACTGTAATTGTATTTGATCCCCGGTCTGGTATCTACACCAAGTATTTCCACTCATTAAACATGTTGGAGCAATCCTTTTGCTTTGCTGGCAATACACAATCGGTGCACTAGATGCCGCTGGTGCTCACTAATATAAAGTCACTTTGGCTTATCTAGCCTACGTTACACATGTCTGTGGCATCTCCTGAATCCTAGTCTTTTGCACATACTTGAATCTTCATTGAGTCGTTGCAATAAGGACCACTCAAAATCATAAAAAGGTCATTAATATGAATGCCCCCACCCCCCCAACCCCTTCACTGGTGTTGTAAACTGGGCTTGCCTGCATTGCACACATCTAGAGAACCGCTTGTCCCATTGTGATGGAACTTGCTTTGGACCTTCTTTTGCTCACGTTCCGATTCCAAATGCCATTCTGAAATTCTAACTCCGTTCTGTTTCAAGATGACCAGACGCGCGTCACACTGCTGTCAGACCAAGGCAGCTCGGACTACATCAACGCCAGCTTTATCAAGGTACAGTATTCCCATTCTAGTGTCTGCACCACAGAAATAACGGCTTCCACGTTTGTACTTTTATAAACTAACACAAAATGCACAATCACAGAAAAGATTGCAGTGCCCAGCTACAGCCAAGGCTATCTGACCTCACTTTACAACGATAACAAAAATTCACAAACTTCATTCTATCAGAAATATCCATACAAAATTCTCTCTCTTTTTTTTTTTTCAGGGAGCGACGGAGGATCGCTGCTACATTGCCACCCAAGGGCCCCTGAGTCACACTGTGGTGGATATATGGAGGATGATCTGGCAGTATGAAGTGAAGGTAACTTACAGTATAGCAACACACTACACTAGCCATTACCAGCCGATCTTCAGTGGAATGCAGTTGGGGTTCTGGAATGCTGATGCAGTAGTTCCACACTAATCTTTCCTAAATGATCAGCAACAGTAATGCAGCCAGACTGTGGCACTGCAGTGGTAATGGTTCTGTATCGGTAGCACAAAGGCAGCTAGAACGGGTTGTAATTGGTAGAATGGGACTGCAGTAAGCTAACTGTTCCCTTCCCAAATGATCTTCAGTGGCAATGCAGGCAGCACCACGACAATAAAAACTCACTGTTTGTCTGTTTCAGGTTTGCATAATGGCTTGCAGAGAGATCGAGCATGGAAAGGTAAATACATCAAGTGCATTATTCAAACCCCGTCTTCCACACTGCAGCTCAGCACCCTAACCACTGAGCTCCTCAAACCCACTGCCTTCCACACTGCAGCCCAGCGCTTTCTTTATCTAACCACTGAGCTCCTCAAACCCACTGCCTTCCACACTGCAACTCAGCGCTTCCTTTATCTAACCACTGAGCTCCTCAAACCCACTGCAACCTGGCGCTTTCTCTCTTTCTCGAACCACTGAGCTACTCAAACCAACAACATATTTTTTTGGAAAATTAAACACACTAATACACAATTATTTTCTTGTAGAAAAAGTGTGAACGGTACTGGGCAGACCCCTGCAAGACATCAATCTTCGGGGATTTTGTGATCACCAATGTGAGTGCACAGCTTCTAGAGAAACACTTCTAGAGAAACGTTTATCATTGAAGCTGTTACATGTCTTCAAGCCTTTCTTAATTGAGCACTATTGAATGGACGACAAAACTACACAGCAGACCAAAGCAAAGTGGCAGTGCTATATTAAAATAACCAAAAATGGACCTTCTGTTTTCCAGGCTAAATATGCTTCCTCAGTTCTCCTGCCTCATTATTCATTCGGTTGCTCTTCTCTTGACTCTTGGATGATGTCATGGGTCTAAATTGCAGTGCTTCCCTCTCTTCCTTGCTTACATTTTGCAAAATATACATGTTTAATTTTCTGTAATAGTTACACACAAATAGTTAAACGCACAGCAAATTGCTCTCAATGCCTTCATGCAAGACTTCTAGTCAAAACGATTGCCACCATTTTTATAATTTTATTGGCTGACAAAGGACTTGGAGGCAGTAGAAAAGGCAAGTTATCAGCTTACTTAGCTCTGATAGGCTACAACTGGATGATGTAATGTGTGTAGCTTGCAGTCCTTCCCTCTTCAACCTTAGCTTAGCATCTTCATTCTGCGTACTGGGTTTAAATGAAAAGTAAACCAAATGATTTCCATTACATGAGAGTAGATGTTAAACTTCATGCTGATTTGAACTTGGCTCTCGCCAAGGTAAGGCGTAGCTTTGCAGTAAACGAATGTGATCCATCTGCATCTCCATCCATTTGCGTTGCTTTCCATCTGATGATGTAGATATCCTTCTGTCTGGTGTTGATTGCTGAAGTGTAATGCTGGCTCCAGGGATCAGCAGTACATTTGTAATAATCATATGATAATACTGTATCCAGAAATTGTACGTGCCTCATATTAGTAAGGCCACATTTCGGTTGTTCTTTGATTGTCTCCCTTGTAGAGGTTTCAGTGTATCTAAAGAACATTTCATTATGATGAATCTTGGTTAGAGCGCAGTATTCTGCCGCAGTAATGTATTGTGAAGCTGCCGCTGTATTTTCTTCCAGATTGACGAGTCCAGTCCTAATGCAGAGGTCATTACTCGAACGCTCTCTGTGCAGTGCCGAGGGGTAAGTGCAGTTAAACCACAGACAATTGCAATTACACTACTTCAAAAAATAACCATTAGCAAATTCCCTGTATTAAAGCATTGCAAACTGTAATAAAGCACAGCGAAAGCATGGCAAAGCATAGGCAAGCATTGTAAAGCACAGAGAAGCATTGTAAAGCACAGAGAGGTCTGGTAAAGCATCGAGAGGCATTGTAAAACACAGAGATGTATAGCAAAGCATAGGGAAGCATTGTAAAGCACAGAGAGATATGGTAAAGCATAGGCAAGCATTGTAAAGCACAGAGAGAAAAGCATATTAAAAAGAATATCAAATGCATATGAAAAGCAAGGTACTGTCAAAATGCAGAGAGAGTTAAAAAGTTACCTTGACGGTTCCTTTGTTAAACGATTCCACTGGGTGCAGCTAACAGTACAACCATTTTGCTGTGCTGCAAAACTGAACTGGGTTGAAAATGGTGAGACTATACAATATAGAAAACAGATCCATGCTAACCTGTGTTTTCCCTGCAGGAAGTTCGAACGATTTCCCACTTCCAGTACACCGCCTGGCCAGACCATGGGATTCCCAGCGACTGCGACAGGATTCTGGACATGATGGATGAGGTCCACTCCAGACAGGGGGGCGACACAGCCCCCATCCTCGTCCACTGCAGGTACCCCAATAGGAGGCTTGGTGATCCAGTGTTTAAAGAAAGGGGCTCGATACCAGGAGGTTCAAATCCCAGCTCAGCCACTGACTCCCTGTGTGTGTGACCCTGAGCAAGTCACTTCACCTCCTTGTGATCTGGGATGAGACATAAAACAAGCAAGGTCATATTGTAGCAGCAGCTGTTGATTCACAGTTCACCCCCTAGACTCTGTAAGTTGCTTTGGATAAAAACATCTGCTAAATCAGCGATCATTTGCTTAATTAGACCTTTTCAGCTCTTAAAAAGTTGCAGAGTTTAAAGTTACTTTATAAAATGTTATAGCTAACTTGAAATCTGCAAGTGTTTAGGAGCTAAAAACAATTTAAAAAGTCTAATTAAGCAAATGATCAGTTCAATTTGTGGTCTAGGGACTGGGGTTGAAAATCATGGTGCTAAATCCTTCGGATGAAATGTAAAACAAAATGAGTTCCTGTTGCAAGTGACTCTGCAGCAACAGTTTAATCAATCAATCAATCAATCTTTATTTTATATAGCGCCTTTCATAGTGGAACACCATCACAAAGCGCTTTACAAGATGCAGTAAATACAAGAAAATCCATAATACTTCAAATAAAGAAATGCATAATACATGATATACAGTGGAAAGTACATAATACATGAAATAGTACAACAGTTCACCTCCTTGTCTCTGTAAGTCGCTTTGGATAAAAGAGTCTGCTAAATGACAATCAATAATGAATAATGAACCAGCTGACCTGGGACATACTATCATCCCCATATGATATGTATTGACAGATCACATACGTGTCATATTATGATCCAGTTTGGCTACTTGTATGATGCATCATATATAAAATGATCATTTAACGATAGACTGCTGTGTTAAAAAATAAAAAAAATATATAAATGAGATTGGCAGGATTGAGGTCAATGCCTGTTTTTCATTTCCAATTCCATTTCAAATTTTAAAATCAAATCCCAATTCGCATGATTCTTGAATGTTGGATATTATAATCAGTTCTAACACAAAAACCATTACAAAATTCCTTACATGGTCGTTTAATCAATTCCAACACATCGCTGTTGCAATGAGCAGTACTCTGTTCAAATGAACTTCGATTGAAATGGCTGTTTGTTAGTCAATTCAGTTGGGCTTCAGAGGAAAGCAGTTGAACAAGCATAATAATTATTATGTCAACTATTCTTCTTTCTTCATGATTCATCGATACACAGTGAATCTTTACACCCCAA
The DNA here is from genome assembly GCF_017654505.1 of Polyodon spathula. NCBI lineage: Eukaryota > Metazoa > Chordata > Actinopteri > Acipenseriformes > Polyodontidae > Polyodon > Polyodon spathula. The sequence continues at coordinate 22,147,416 of NC_054549.1, forward strand.
ACCTCGACTGTGCATCAACTAGAGTAGCAGGGAAACTAGCTTCCTTCAACCTAGTGTGATAGCAGATAGCATTTTTGTGTCGCTTTCTCTGACAGTGCTGGCTGTGGCAGAACGGGAGTGATCTGTGCAGTGGATTACGTCCGCGATCTTCTTCTAACAGAGGTACAGTGCTAGAAGAATGCTTCTAATAGCAAACCTCTCTGTGCTTTACAATGCTTCCCTATACTTTACGATACCTGTCTGTGATTGACAATACTTCTCTGTGCTTTACCATACTTCTCTGTGCTTTACAATGCTTCCCTATGCTTTACCATACCTCTCTGTGCATTACAATGCCTATCTATGCTTTACCATACCTCTCTGTGCTTTATAATGCTTCCCTATGCTTTACCAGACCTCTCTGTGCTTTAATATATTTTGGACACAATGCTGTTGTGCTTTTACTAACATGTATAAGGGCACTGTCATCCTTTGATATCTGCACACTGTAGGTCACAGTCATTTAACAGATGCTGCTATTTAATTTGTTTTTTGTTGAAAAGTTGCAGTTGTTTTTTTTGTTTTATTTTTGTACCTCTGCAGCGAATCACAAGCAACTTCAGCATTCTGGATATCGTGCTGGAAATCAGGAAGCAGAGACCATCGGCTGTGCAGACCAAGGTAACCCTGCTATCCCTCACCCATCAAAGCTCTCTAGAGAGAGTTTGAAAAAGTCATAAAAACTGTGTGTGTGTGTGTGTATATATATATATATATATATATATATATACACACTGCTGTGCAAAAGTCTTATTTTTGTACTCTGATGCATTATGAGCATCAACAATTTACTCAAAGCCTCCACTAGTTTTTTCTACTATGAATTGTCAACAGAACTGGCAGAAGGCACAGTCCATCAAATCAACAGTTCAAAGCACCTCTGACCATTGTTCCATAGTCCAATTTCTGTGTTATTGTGCACATTTTAGCCTTTTAGTCGTGTTCCCCTTTCTTAACAAGGTATTCTTAATGCAACGCATTCTTTAAGTCCTGATTTCAAAAGTGACTTTTGCACTGTTGATTTGATGGACAACGACACCTGTGCCTTCTGCCAGTTCCAATTACAGATGATGTTACTCTGTACTTGTTGATTCTGCATTGGATACCACACCCTGCAAATTGAGTGATGCAAGCTATTTCACTCAATTGTTTTCCTTCTTTATGCAAGTCAAGGTTGTTGTAATAGCACAAAACACTAGAGGAGGCTTTGAGTAAATTGTTGATGCTCATAATGCATCAGAGTAGAAAAATGCAACATGTCTAAGACTTTTGCACAGCAGTGTGTTTGTGTATATATATATAACAGAAATTACCATTTATAGAATCCAATACTCAAATGCTTTGATGGAATTACAGCCTCATTACATCCAGTTAGGTATACATTTGTCCTTCTATTATTATTATTATTATTATTATTATTATTAATATTAATAATAATACAGCCCCCTCCTCCTCCTCCTCCTCCTCCTCCTCCTCCCCCCATATCTCTCCTCAGGAGCAGTACGAGTTTCTTTACCACACCGTGGTTCACATGTTCCAGAAGGCCCTAACGTGCCATGACAACGACTATGAGAACCTCAGCAAGGTAAGAAGAGACTGCCAATCGAAACCTCCGTTACTGCAGGGTGCAAACTACACGGGGGAAACACTGACAGGCTGCGGGAAAATGACAACTCACCGGCATCGCCCGAGCCTTTCGTTTGTTGTTTAACAAGTTTAACAAGGACCAGTACGCTCCTCATCCGTACATTAGGAGGAACCGTAAAACGACATGACCTTTCTAAATTTAAATGTACGTCAGCGAGCATGTATCCCTCACCCTCGGAGAGCTTATCCGAATAATCAAACGATCACTTTCAGACACAAATTACAATACAAAATCAACGCTTAACAATACTTTGTTGGTATTGGACCGTGCAGGGCATAATCAGTTACATTTCATAATGGCCTGTACCATACTTGCCAACATTTGGAAACTGTTAAGCGGGACCCTCCCCTCCGGGAGGTGGATTATATGCATCATACACATGGGAGGAGCCATACGCAAAAAACACTCATTATAATAGACGTCCACCCCCTCAACCTCAACTCAGCCATCATGACCGTAAAAATAGACACAATGAAGCGTTCTTCCCTTTGTATAAGTCAGTGATCAGCAGATGCGTCAGCAACACGAAGAGCACAGCGTGTGGTTTTCACTAACTCTACTGCGCAAAATAAATTATTATTATTTATTTATTTATTTATTTTTTTTCTATGGGTAAATATCGGGACTTTTGCTAGGAAACCGGGACTCTTCCTGACCGTATAGTGACTGTTGGCATGTATTCTGAACACAGTGTATGTGCTGTGCTTGGAATAAGATTGCAGTCAAACACAAACGAAGCAGTTTGCCTTTCGCGAAGCTTTACTGCCACCTAGTGGAGAAAAAATGAATATACTGGTCATTTTACCTTAACACAGAGTTTGCTGAAGCTGTTAAATTTGAATGCAGAACAAGAGAAAAAAAACCTTAACGTCAGCAGAATTGCATAAGTGGACCTACAGCTGTGGCCAAAAGTTTAGAATAAACTCATTTTGCTTCAAAAGGTTGAATAAACCTGCTGAATAACGTTACGTTAAAATATTGAATTACACACCGCTTTGCAGTTTTCCATATACCACTGAAAAATGTGATATTTCAAAATCTAACAGGAACTACTACTGTACTACATTGAGGGCTTCTGTTAGACATCTGCGACATCATTTTCTAGTTTCTTTGATTACAAGATGTTAAGTAAATCATTTCCATCTAGATTATATTTTTAAGTGATGTCTCAATCCTTAAATTCCAGGTGATGCAAAACTTTTGGCCACAGCTGTACCTAAGATTTGATAAACAGCAACAAAATAAGACACGTTTCTGCAAAGACTAGTAAATATTACATTTTTAGCCGCCTCAGATGTAAAATGAAAATATGTGCCGATTCTATTCTGCGGTGAGATGAGTCGAGGTTAAAAGCTTGAATGCAGAGAAGCCCGGTTCTTCTGCACAGTGGTTAAGATGCTCATTTGCGGTGCCCGGGGTGCGCCAGGTTGCCAGTTTGCCAGTTTGCCAGTTTGCACCCAGTCTTTGCCTTGTTACGCATATTACCACTCTATAGAGACACTTGCTGGTAGGCTTGGTGGTCCAGTGGTTAAAGAAAAGGACTTGCTGACTCAGTGTGTGTGACCCTGAGCAAGTCACTTCACCTCCTTGTGCTCTGTCCTTCAGGCGTAAAACAAACAAGGTTCTATTGGAAGTGACTCTGCAGCGGCAGCTGCTGTTGATGCACAGTTCACCCCCCTAGTCTCTGTAAGTCGCTTTGGATAAAAGCGACCGCTAAATGACTCGTTAATAATAAATTACTTGCTAAAAAAATCTCCACATTTTTGGCACCTGTGTTGTACAATATGAACAAGCTACAGAAAAATACATTTGTCATATCATGTCTTCAGATAAACTGGAAAAGTCAAAGTTTCAGGCAGAAAGCCCTACCCTTGATGCGGGATCAGCAGATTTCAGACCAGGTCTATGAGACGATTCTTGATCATTTGCATCGTGTTCTGATTGATGGTAAAACATGACTAGCTAGATTTCTTACTGTACTGGAACTGTGGTCGCAAGCTTGTGACTAAAACTCTTTGTCTTGTAGAGCCAGATTAAGATCTACTTAGTGTTTTGACCTGCTGCAAAAAAACAAAACAAAACAAAAAAAACATTAACAGTTACTGTCTTCAGAGTGCACTCGCTAAGTTTCCCCATAGTAAAAGCATAGCAAAGTGGAATAAAGCACAGTGAAAGCATGGCAAGGCATAGGGAAGCACTGTAAAGCACAGAGAGGTATGGTAAAGCATATTTAAAAACAGGTTAAAACTAACCCTTATACAATGTCCCATAGTAAAAGCATAGAAAAGTGTAATAAAGCACAGTGAAAGCATGATAAGATAAGAAGATAAGATTAAGTTTAGAAACTAGAGGAGGCCATTCGGCCCATCTTGCTCGTTTGGTTGTTAGTAGCTTATTGATCCCAAAATCTCATCAAGCAGCTTCTTGAAGGATCCCAGGGTGTCAGCTTCAACAACATTACTGGGGAGTTGATTCCAGACCCTCACAATTCTCTGTGTAAAAAAGTGCCTCCTGCTTTCTGTTCTGAATGTCCCTTTGTCTAATCTCCATTTGTGACCCCTGGTCCTTGTTTCTTTTTTCAGGTCGTAAAAGTCCTTTGGGTCGACATTGTAAAAACCTTTTAGAATTTTGAATGCTTGAATCAGGTCGCCGCGCAGTCTTCTTTGTTCAAGACTGAATAGATTCCATTATTTTAGCCTGTCTGAATATGACATTCCTTTTAAACCCAGAATAATTCTGGTCGCTCTTCTTTGCACTCTTTCTAGAGCATTGCATAGGTAAGCATTGTAAAGCACAGAGAGGTATGGTATGGTAAACACAGTTGGAAATTTAGTGGAGATAGACTTAGGACAGAGGGAAGGAGACACTTCTTCAGACAGAGCGGTGAAGGGATGGAATGGGTTATCTAGTCATGTTGCTGAAGGAGACTCTTCTTCACACAGAGAGTGGTGAGGGGATGGAATGGGTTACCTAGTCATGTTGCTGAAGGAGACTCTTCTTCACACAGAGAGTGGTGAGGGGATGGAATGGGTTACCTAGTCATGTTGCTGAAGGAGACTCTTCTTCACACAGAGAGTGGGGAGGGGATGGAATGGGTTATCTAGTCATGTTGCTGAAGGAGACTCTTCTTACACAGAGAGTGGTGAGGGGATGGAATGGGTTATCTAGTCATGTTGCTGAAGGAGACTCTTCTTCACACAGAGAGTGGTGAGGGGATGGAATGGGTTACCTAGTCATGTTGCTGAAGGAGACACCTCTTCACACAGAGAGTGGTGAGGGGATGGAATGGGTTATCTAGTCATGTTGCTGAAGGAGACACCTCTTCACACAGAGAGTGGTGAGGGGATGGAATGGGTTATCTAGTCATGTTGCTGAAGGAGACTCTTCTTCACACAGAGAGTGGGGAGGGGATGGAATGGGTTACCTAGTCATGTTGCTGAAGGAGACACTTCTTCACACAGAGAGTGGTGAGGGGATGGAATGGGTTATCTAGTCATGTTGCTGAAGGAGACTCTTCTTCACACAGAGAGTGGTGAGGGGGTGGAATGGGTTACCTAGTCATGTTGCTGAAGGAGACTCTTCTTCACACAGAGAGTGGTGAGGGGGTGGAATGGGTTACCTAGTCATGTTGCTGAAGGAGACACCTCTTCACACAGAGAGTGGGGAGGGGATGGAATGGGTTATCTAGTCATGTTGCTGAAGGAGACTCTTCTTCACACAGAGAGTGAATGGGGTACCTAGTAAAGCTGTTGAGGCAGAATCATTTGGATCCTTTGCCGACCTGACAAAGTTCTGAGATCAATCAAATGCTAGGAACCGGATGAGCACTGATAGGCTTAACAGCCTCCTCTAGTTTGTAGAGTAAAAATGCAGCATATTGATCTTAAATGTGCAAAGTTTAATGAACAGAAAACTGCTGCCTTACTGTAGTCAGCCTTTGGTTTTTATTAAACAGGTAAAGCAAAATGAAATAACAGGAAGCTGTAGTTGTGACGGTCTGAAAAGATGTTTTTGCACCTCGATTTGTACGATTCCTCCCTTTGTGTGGTTTTGAAAAGGACCTATTGCATCCGAAGCTATAAAAACAAATAAGAAAATTCTTCAATGCGCCCACTTGCTTTTGGCAACTCTGGAGCTTGCACACTTTCCACAGAGTGGAGTCTGCCTGCCCCTAATAGCCACAGACAGTTTCAGCTCCACAACCCCAAACCTTGCTTGTCTGCAGGATCACGCATCTGTTTATGACAACGTAGTGAGCCAAATGCAAAAACCTCATCTCCCCACGAAGACGAAGTCATTGGAGCTGCTGAAAAGGTAGGACATTTATTTGTATTGCAAGGTCGACCTCACATAACTTTACATCTACAGCTGTGACCAAAGGTTTTGCATCACCTAGAATTTTAGGACTGAGATGTAAAAAAAAAACTATATGAACTTAATTTTGATCTTTTATTTAACATCAAAGAAACTATAAAATGATCTCACAAAAGTCTGTCGGGAGCCATAATGTAGTATAGTATTTCATGTTAGATTTCGAAATGTCACATCTTTCAATTTTTTGTATATGGAGAAACTACAAAGTGGTGTGTAATTCAATATGTTAACAAGGTAACATTATTCAGCAGGTTTCGTTTGACTTTATGAAGCAAAATGAGTTCATTCTACAGGGTGATGCAAAACTTTTAGTTGTAGCTGTAAGTTGTGAATGGATGTGCAGAGAAAATGTGTGGGACTACAGGTAACAAAGTAATTTAAGTTCAATGACAAGCGTTTGCTATCTAATTTGTGAGAGCCTTCTAGCCTTTCAAAATGTAGCACTAGTGAGATTATTATTATTATTATTATTATTATTATTATTATTATTTTTATTATTATTATTAATTTATTTATTAGTAGAAGCCCTTATCCAGGGGGACTTACAATTGTTACAAAATACCACATCACAAGTTATCACATTGTAAAATATCACTTTACAGAAAATCATAATAAGTTATAAAAGTACAATAAGATCAAATTCAAGTAAGCACAACATAAGGAATACAGTAAATTATAGTTCGACTAAAAGCAGTTACAACTTATAGTAAATATTTGCTTATACAAGCAAAGCCCAGTAAGAGTAAATAGTAAGTATGATGAATGGATGAGAATGATTTCAAATAAGAGCAAATACAAAAAACATGAATACAGACACCTATAAGAGTAAAATCAAATACAAGACACAAGAAGTAGTTACAATTGAGAGCAGTAGTAGAATACAGCGAGGTATGGAGCAGTCCAGTGCAAGTACAAGCACTGGAACAGTTGGGTGTCATATAGTCCAGTATAGTGGAGAGTTGTGAGGTTTACAGAGGCTGTCTGAACAGATTATGAACGGAGGGCTATTAAACACGTTTTGCAATATTAATGTGTCATGCTGTATTCATAAAACTTGGAATTAATTTAAGTCTGGAGTTTACAATTATAAGGCTTTGTCAGAATTATTGTCCCTTTAATTCTGTACAAAAGTAACTTTAAAAAAGGAACCAACTACAGAGTTTTGAACAGTTTCATGAACTTCAATTTTGTTTTTTAAATTCAGACAGAAAAAAAAACAACAACATTTATTTAAATAACTCGCGAGTCAAGCTTTGCGTCAGTTAGAGAAACAGGTCAACAGTGAGCAGGTGAAAATGTGTTTCTATCGAAAAGCTTTTTATAACCCTATAGTAGCCCCTTGCTAAACCGTATAGGTTTGTCCGATGTTAGGAGGGCTTGGGTTTAAAAAAAAATACAGTAAAATCACACACACGTGCATTTACAGTGCGCAATATATTTTAAATAAATCATTGCACTGAAATAACACTAATGTGTTTTGGGTGGGCTTCACATTACATTATGAACAAAAATCTAAATCTGTACAGTACGCCTATACAGTATACAGTACAGTAGTAATCAAATTAATACCTAGCGCACTTTCGATAACACAAAATAAATCATTCTGGTACACATAGGTGTACAATGTGAGTAAAAGATTATTTTAAATTGAAGCTAACTGATTTTAGCTTTTTATATTATTATTATTATTATTATTATTTATTATTATTATTATTATTATTATTATTATTATTATTATTAACTTGGTCAACTTAGTAGCCTAGTCAATTAAAATAGATAATACCACTAAGGCGTATTATCATGAGTAGCCTATAAGCCAAATGTATTCTGTTTTTATTTGGCTTTGTCAGTGTGCAGTGCTACACTGTGCACAATTACACACCACCTGCATAGTAATAGAATAGGGTTGTTTTCTGTCCCTATACAGATGCTCAGAATAATCTTTAAGCTTGGAATATCATATTGGAATCAATCAAGGAAACTTACCGACACATCAGCTGGTATTGTGTGCCCTCATTCACATTGTATTAGTTCCCCTCCATAACCAGGTAGTAAAAAGAGACTCAGGTGCGACAAGACTATTGTGTAAGGAAATTGATTGTGATGCGTCGATCCACAATAAATAATGCTTGTGCCTTGCTGTTTTCTAGCAAGCCTGCCTTGTCATCAAAACCCTCCCTCCCTTCTCCGGACAAAAATATGGGCGACATCTACTCAGTGGTCAACAAGACAAAACTGCGTCTGTCGTCAGACAATCCCACTGCTGCCACCACTAGCCCAGTCCCTCCGAGGATCAGTCACGAGTATGACAATGCAGAGGCGGTCTCTACAAACCAACAGCCCCCAGGCTTGGATGCTCTGTACAGTGTGGCCAAGCCCAGGGCTCGGTTTCCTTCGAGCCCAAACAAACAGGCCGCTCCCCCAGCCTTCCCTTCAGTCCCCATCTGCAACACGGCCTCCCCCCCTCCCGGGAAAGGAGCCTGCGCTGGCCTTCAAGAGAGAGGGACCAACGACATTGCAAACGGTAAGTTGGGCACATTATTCAGAACTGAACCCATTCCATCCCCTCACCACTCTCTGTGTGTAGAAGCATCTCCTTGCTTAAGTCTCTCTCCACTTAATTTCTCAACCTGGTGTTTGTGCTCCATTGATGAATAACTATGAGAACTCAGTATAGTGTGTAATTGATCAAACATGCATTGCATTTTCTCTTAACATTATGTAAACCTGCCCAACCCTTCGATGGAACATGATGACTCAGTTACTCAAGAATTAAGCTAAAATGAATAATATGTCAATACAAATCTTGCCCGCATATTTGACTAATCTAAAGGAGGACTGTGATTGGCTACACCACACACAGCTGGCCTCCTGCAAAGCGTAAGACTACAGCCAGTCAGGTCTGCATCTTTATATGAGGTGCTAAACACTTTTCACAATATTATATAGTACATGTGAAAGTGATCGGTTTGAAACTGGTGCTAAACAGTTCTGAAAGTTTCGCACCAGAAAGGCTACTGGTGCTACATCACACGTCCGTCCGTCCGTCCGTCCCCAGCGATGAGTTTTTAGTGATAAACGGTATCAGACACAGTCATGTGCTGTCTATAAATATGTATAAATCACTTACGACCAAAACTGCAATATTAACAAACCAAAGACGGCAAACCTGAGCAGCCCAAACACGCGACAGATCAACAAAACAAGAGCTCATGTATTTGGCTGCACTCGACAGTTAGACGTTACTTTTGTGACTTGATGATTTTATGGATAATTAGGTAAAAGTGCTCTGTGAAGACATGTTTGCAAAAACCTGTTCCTGCAGTTAAACTCCCCACAGGACACAACCCTTCTCTCTTGTGTGTGGTGGAGAGTGTGGGCGGGTCATGTGACTACTCCAGACCCAATGAGAAACTGTCATCATCTATGGTTGCTAAGGAATAAAACAAATAATAATTCAACATGTCTACTGGTGCCAGAATTGAATGTTGCTGGTGCTATATGAGGTATCCTGGTGTTAGAATCTAGTGCCGTATCGTCAAATTTCCACCCCAGCTTGTGTGCTTCTGCCTTGCTGGTTTTTGGGAAATATGAAGCGTTTTCAACAGCTTGCAGAGCAGGAGGAAATGAAAATGTTGTACTTGAATTTCAACATTCCCCTGCCACACCCTTATACAACTCTCCAACAGCAAAAACACAGCCAGGTGTAATACAGCACAGTGAAAGCATGGTAGAGCATAGGCAAGTATAAAGCACAGAGAGGGGTGGTAAAGCATAGGCAAGCATTGTAAAGCATAGAGAGGGGTGGTAAAGCATAGGCAAGCATTGTAAAGCACAGAGAGGTATGGTAAAGCATAGGGAAGCATTGTAAAGCACAGAGAGGGATGGTAAAGCATAGTGAAGCATTGTAAAGCACAGAGAGGGATGGTAAAGCATAGGGAAGCATTGTAAAGCACAGAGAGGTATGGTAAAGCATAGGGAAGCATTGTAAAGCACAGAGAGGTATGGTAAAGCATATGGAAGCATTGTAAAGCACATAGAGGTATGGTAAAGCATAGGGAAGCATTGTAAAGCACAGAGAGGTGTGGTAAAGCATAGGGAAGCATTGTAAAGCCCAGAGAGGTATGGTAAAGCATAGGAAAGCATTGTAAAGCACAGAGAGGTCTGGTAAAGCATAGTGAAGCATTGTAAAGCACAGAGAGGTCTGGTAAAGCATAGTGAAGCATTGTAAAGCACAGAGAGGTATGGTAAAGCATAGGGAAGCATTGTAAAGCACAGAGAGGTCTGGTAAAGCATAGGGAAGCATTGTAAAGCACAGAGAGGGATGGTAAAGCATAGGGAAGCATTGTAAAGCACAGAGAGGTATGGTAAAGCATAGGGAAGCATTGTAAAGCACAGAGAGGTCTGGTAAAGCATAGGGAAGCATTGTAAAGCACAGAGAGGGATGGTAAAGCATAGGGAAGCATTGTAAAGCACAGAGAGGGATGGTCAAGCAGGGTAAACTGTAGTAAATGCAATGGCATAATCCCAGGAAAACTGCAAATTTCCATCCCAATTACAATTGTAATTGTGCAGTTCATAATGGTAATTACAATTGTAACTACTGCAGCATAATTGGATCTAACTAATTGAACAAAACTGCATTTAAATTGGAATTGAAATCTCGGCAACAATGCTGCTGTAATTGTAATTGTAATTGAGCTCAGCTCGGGGTTCCCATGTGTTTCTCATCCGCTCTCTGCTTCTCCTCTCTGTTCTGCAGGCAGGAACAGCAGCTCTCTTGACAGTCCTTACAGCAACAGGACCCAGAAGGTAATGCCTGTCTTCTATCTCTACCATTCACACTGACTTCAAAGTGCATCTACAGCTCTGGCCAAAAGTTTTGCATCACCTAGAACTGTAGGCTTGAGACATGTGTTCAAAAGAAACTACACAATGATATTGGAAAAAATCGGAAGCCATAGCAGCAGTACAGCAGTATTTCATGTTATATTTCGAAATGTCACATTTTTCGATTTTTTTGTCGGTTTTCTGTAAAGTATAGGCATTATTCTCACCCAACAGGGGATTGTGAGAAGTGTTCATTTGTGCACATTTTTATCTTCACTCTATACCAAAAGATTTCTTTTAAATATTTAATTTGTTGGGTTTTTTTGGTATTAAATTCAGAGTCATTATTGATATTGTTTTATCCCTTTTGTTTTCAGAGTGATAGTTTTTCATCTTTAAGGAAGAAATGTAAGTTTTTCAAATGTATTTATTTTATGAATGTATTGTTAATGTCCTGTATAAGCATCATTGCTGATCCAACTAACAATCTCTGATGGAGATGTTGTCTACTTACGATAATGCACCCATTTTAATAGTGGAGGACCCCCTGCCTGGGTTAGAAACACAGTGACAGATCTCAGAATAAGCCTTATGCATCACAACCAACAAATCATCCCTACTTTACCATATAAGTTTTGCATAGATCTTCAGAACCACTGTGCAAAAGTCACAGAACTTGCTAAGTCTTTCTCTGCGTCTTCAGTAGAAACACTAAAAGATACTTCATCAATTCCATGACAAGCGTTTCCGCTAGATGTCTTTCTCAGCGTCTTCAACAGAAACACTAAAGGAAACTTCATAAATTCAACGGCAAACGTTTCCACCAGAAGTCTTTCTCAGCATCTTCAATAAAATCACGAAAATAAACTTTTTTTAAAAACTTTGTTGTTACAGATTAACCAAGAAATAAAACACAATTTAACAGATTTGAAATGAAATCCTGTTGATTAGAATAACAACAGGATTTGTTATAAAAAAAGAGAAAAAAGGAGAGAGAGAGAGGAGAGAGAGCAGTAGGGTATAGAATCCTTTAAATACTGTCATGTTTGTTTTCACTTTTTAGAATATTAATGTTATTTATTCTGGCCAATTTGACCTTTGACAAATGGAGGCAGTGTAAAACTTTGAACTGAATGAGCCCATGTCGAACACAAATTGAAGAGGAATGCAACCGAGCAAGGATTGACTCTCAAATGAGTTCTAGATCCTGTTCCCGCAGGGTTTTCAATGTGGACAGGGAAGAAGGGCAATACAGAGACAGTAAAATGTTATACATTTTAGATACAACACTCCTACAGTCAGGGTTGAATTCTAGAATTGAATCAGTACTGGATTTGGGAGGCAATAGAGTGCCACCGAATTGATAAGAAACCATTCACTCTTGTGTAGGCTGAGCTTATATCCACAGAACCAACTAAACTGCTCTATTATGGCTAATCATCGGGGAGGGGGGAGATAGGATCAGAAATATATAGAAGTGGGCCATCAGCATAGAGCGCACCTTGGCAATTGCAAAAAGAAGGGGAGAGAGAGGGCAACCTTGTCATGTACCCTTGTGGAGAGTGAAGTAATTGGATTGCATATTATTTGTGCGAACAGAGGCTGTAGGGGAGGTACAAGACAACTTGATCCATGAAGTAAAATTGAGACCAAAGCCAAATTTATGTAGAGTAAGCAAACAGGTAGTACCACTCAATATCGAAAGCTTTCTCTGCATCTAGTGAAAGAGTAACCAGGCAGAGGAGGAGAGGGAGTATATATGATATTGAACAGACGGTTAAGATTAAAATAATAGTACTGAGATAGAGGCTTGGCACAATGTAGGGGGTAGGGACAGAGATGTAAAAGATTCATCAAACATGATGCTCAATAAGGGAGACAAACTAAGGCTAAATTTCATATAAAACTGTATGGGAAACCCATCCGGACCAGGAGATTTGCCATCGGTGGTATAATGGCTCCTCCAGGAGACACTAAAATAAACCTCATCAATTCAGTGACAAGCGTTTCAACTAGAAGTCTCTCAGTGTCTTCAATAGAAACTGTTGGAAAATGTGGAACAAGAATTGCGTAGCAGTTTGCTATGCATGTGGACTGGCAAAGCTACACTCATGTTATTTTCTGAAAAGCGACTGACACTGGAGATAGCAGACTGCTAGTTCCAAAATGCATGTGCTGCTGACAATTGATGAGGGCCAGAGTCACAGACTCTGGGCCTACAGCTTACTTGCCCAGCATTGACTGCAAGCAGGCAATAAATAACAGCACTATGGGCTGGAAGGTGCCCTGGCTCTAAGGAGATTTTTAGAATGCAAGGCTTCAGCAGACAATGAATAGCAATGCTACTGGACTGCCAGGACCCCATGTAGGGAAGAGAGTCACGGAGGATTCACTCCAAAGAGATAACACAGCGTTGGGCAAGAAGGGGCCCTAGCCCTTTACAGACAACTGGAGAACACTAAATTAGCAAAAATCCAGAAAGGTAAAATGCAAGTTTAGAGTTACACTACAAGCTACACACACGCATACTTTTATGCACACGGCACTACTCACATGGCACATGGACCCTGAAACAGCCATAAAGCAGCCGGGTGTAGTTTCGGGTGACTGGCCCACGGCCAGGACTGGGGAGGAGAAACCCAGTCTGGGCTTTGCTATAAAAATGAAATGTGCCTTTTGTTCATGGAATCTGTTTGTTCTGTACCTGAGACCTGATTTCCTGCATGTAAGAATAAACCTAACTTTTACTGAAGAAAGGACTTTGTGCATTTGCTTAAATCTACTTTTTTAAAAATTGCATCAGAAACACTAAAAGAAACGTAATAAATTCAATAGCAAGCATTTCCACTAGAAGTCTCTCTCACCGAACTTGGTAAGGACCTTCTGCGTAAATCATTCAGTCAGTCAACATTAAACTCCCTCTTTGGAGGACAGGTATGACAATAGCTATGACAATAAGGTTCCAGTGTTCAAACAGAAAATATCTGTATAGTATTGAGACCATGGACGTTGGTAATGGTATCACGAGTGAGAAATTTTACAATGAAAAAACAAAACTTGTAGAAACAGTTTTTTTTTTGTTTTTACTACTGGACTCTGCTTTCTCCTCTGCTTGAGATCGCCCATAATGCACTGCACACCAACGCTGATTGGCGTTTTCACTGGGTCCTGTTGGAGACTCTACACTGACTAGTGATCATACAAATAATTTTGAGATTAACGTTTTGGTACTGCAGTCTGCAATGGTGAAGGGGACATTCCCCCATGTAAATGATGCCTCTCGTTGTAAAGTTGAATCTGAATGCGACTGAAATGCTTGCTGTTGTCTATTGAATGAGTCATCAGTCACACAACTTTGTGTTAAAATTGATTTGACCCCTTCTGTTCCCAGCCGGTATCTCCCAATCGACTGACGACAATTACGAGTATGCAACAGGCTTGCCCCAAGGAATTCCGAGCGACTGCACGGCCAATGGATTAGGTGCGTACCTAAATCTAGAAAGACCTTGGTGTAAAGTGAAATGTGTTGGTCATCATATGAAACAAATGTGTTGGGAAGTTTGCTGGAGTTGACTTTGTCATAAATAGAGTTGCTAAGGTAATTTATGTTTATTGACGTGATAACGCATGTACAAAAGTGTATGGGAAAGGAGAAATATGGCAAACAATTAACCACGGTAACCTTGTAAAGAGAGTAGTTAGTGGTTGGTTGCACTTGGATGGAGTAACAGCTGAATAACTCATTTCTATTGCTGACAACTATAACTAGCAAGATGACAGGGTCAGGCTTTAGTCACGTAGTCTCTTGGCTCACTAGAGAACAAATAATCAGGCACAGACACATGCTGTACACAGACAGAGAGCTCCCTATTCCTCCAGGATCATCAATGTATCAGTCTGAGGGATAAGCTGATTAACTGCCTATGTTAATACTAGTAACCTTGTAAAAGAGAGTAGTTAGCGGTTGGTTGCACTTACCAGCTGAATAACTCATTTATATTATAACTAGTAAGATAACAGAAGCAAACTGAAGTCACTTAGTCTCTGAGGTACTAGAGTATAAATAGCAGGTATAGAGGCGACACAGACAGAGATGCTCCCAAGACCTCTACATCAGCGGGACCATCGCTGTAGCCTCAGAGCGCTCTCTCCATGCTTTTTCACACTTTGCCACTACTTTTATAAGGGTGATCTGAGTATGGCCTCCTCTTGTTTGTAAAGGTTTTGAAGTTGTTGTGATTGAAGTCTCTGGTTAATATAAACGATTGCCTCATTTGCAGTCTGAACCGTTGAACTCTAGTGTGAAAATGCCTCTGTTGGAAAGCTTAGCAGTCCTTCAGATTCCTCTTGTGTTTTTTTTTTTTTTTGTCCTGCAGGTTTTAACTTTCGTGTTGGGAAACCTAAAGGACCCAGAGACCCTCCTTTCGAGTGGAGTCGAGTAGAGACATAGCAAAAGAGAGTCCTTCCTCAGTGATCTTCAGTAGCAATGCAGAGACAGACAGACAGTGGCACTACAACCAAGGGTCCTCTGCTCAGGAGCAATGGTAGCTACAATGCCAGCAGGTTATCGATTTGTCCCTGGAAAAGGCAATTCACTTGATGAAGCCATTACCTACACAGTGGCACTATTTTAGGTAATCTTTAGTAGAGATTATTATTTTTTTTTTTTTTTAACATGGGTTGGTGTCCTGAGAAGCTTTTTCTTCGAAATCAGTGTGAGATTTTTGTATGATATATATATATATATATATATATATATATATATATATATATATATATATATATATATATTTTTTATATATGTATATAAAATATATATTTTATGTTATGTTCGTGTTCAATGCCTATGGTGTTTGATTTGATGTCTCTGTCTCGTTTCAATTTCCTGGCTAACGTGTTTTAAAAGTTCAAAGGAAAAGAAAACAGATTTCGCCACTACAAATAACCAAGGTGTTACAATCCAGTTTCTTACCTCACATTAGCGCTGCCTCTTTTGACATGAGTGTTAAACCCGATTGACCTGGCAGGCTGTGCTGCTGTGGGACAGGGTGTATTTGTTATCAGTCTTAAGCCAGGTTCAAAAAACTTAAAACGAAACTCAGCTACTGCCTTCTTCAGTGTATGGTACTGCAGATGGCACTAACCAAAATGTCTGTTTCCTTGAGGGAGTTTCGTATTCGCTTGAAAATTTGATTGAACTTTTCCCAAGTCACGGATTTTAAAACCCCATCCCCCGTTTTTTTTATAATAATACATTTTTGAATATGTAAAAAAAAGAACGACTAATCATTTACTTACAAAAAAACTCTCCTATAGTAAAAGCACAGCAAAGTGTAATAAAGCACAGCAAAGTGTAATAAAGCACAGTGAAAGCATGGAAAAGCATAGGCATGCATTGTAAAGCACAGAGAGATATGGTAAAGCATAGGAAAGCATTGTAAAGCACATAGAGGTCTGGTAAAGCATAGGGAAGCACTGTAAAGCACAGAGAGGTCTAGTAAAGCATAGGGAAGCATTGTAAAGCACATAGAGGTCTGGTAAAGCATAGGGAAGCATTGTAAAGCACATAGAGGTATGGTAAAGCATAGGGAAGCATTGTAAAGCACAGAGAGGTCTGGTAAAGCATAGGGAAGCATTGTAAAGCACATAGAGGTATGGTGAAGCATAGGGAAGCATTGTAAAGCACAGAGAGGTATGGTAAAGCATAGGGAAGCATTGTAAAGCACAGAGAGGTCTGGTAAAGCATAGGGAAGTATTGTAAAGCACAGAGAGGTATGGTAAAGCATAGGGAAGCATTGTAAAGCACAAAGAGGTCTGGTAAAGCATAGGGAAGCATTGTAAAGCACAGAGAGGTCTGGTAAAGCATAGGGAAGCATTGTAAAGCACAGAGAGGTGTGGTAAAGCATAGGGAAGCATTGTAAAGCACAGAGAGGTGTGGTAAAGCATAGGGAAGCATTGTAAAGCACAGAGAGGTCTGATAAAGCATAGGGAAGCATTGTAAAGCACATAGAGGTCTGGTAAAGCATAGGGAAGCATTGTAAAGCACAGAGAGGTCTGGTAAAGCATAGGGAAGCATTGTAAAGCACAAAGAGGTCTGGTAAAGCATAGGGAAGCATTGTAAAGCACAGAGAGGTATGGTAAAGCATAGGAAAGCATTGTAAAGCACATAGAGGTCTGGTAAAGCATAGGGAAGCATTGTAAAGCACATAGAGGTCTGGTAAAGCATAGGGAAGCACTGTAAAGCACAGAGAGGTCTAGTAAAGCATAGGGAAGCATTGTAAAGCACAGAGAGGTCTGGTAAACCATAGGGAAGCATTGTAAAGCACATAGAGGTATGGTAAAGCATAGGGAAGCATTGTAAAGCACAAAGAGGTCTGGTAAAGCATAGGGAAGCATTGTAAAGCACAGGTTTGGTAAAGCATAGGGAAGCATTGTAAAGCACAGATAGGTCTGGTAAAGCATAGTGAAAAACATTGACAACCATTGTAAACTATGGTAACAGCTTAGTGTAGCCATGGGGAAAGCATAGGAAAACTACAAATATGCCAAGCAAATTTACCCTTAATCACGTATAGAGATAAACATGCTTTATGAATACCTCTTAAACGCAGCAAAATAGAATTCACTAGTCAGCACTTTGTCTACTGTTTTAGAGTGGCTTTATAGTTTACTGTCACTTTGAAATTAGTCCTGCCAGTTCTCTTGGTTTTGAAATTTAACCTCAACATGTGAAGTTCATGTTTCATGGCTTGGACAAAGCTTGACTTGCACAAGTGTTGTTACTTTAGCACTGCGATTCATTTCAGCTCATTGTCAAAGTGAGTCTGCCATGTTAGCCAATGTCACCTGAGCACATTGTGCTGTTTCCTCATAGCCGCTGCTGTGTTTGTAATGCTGGCATCAGCATCAGACATGTACTTACCTCTGGACCAAGCTTGAGGGCAATGCCTTTTATTTTTTTTCAATTCCCAATTCCCTTTTTAAAATCTCCTTTGAAGGACATGAAATTGAAGATGGGAATTGATATTTCAGGAGACATATCAACTGTGGACACGTTTTCAGCCAGTAACATGACCCCCAAAGACAATCCAAGGTCCAAGGATCTAGGAACTGCAAGCACAAAAAAAATTAAGGGAAGGAAACTGAGAACTTCCTTTAGCCCAGTGGAAATAAATTTGCTACAACAGGGGTTTATTTCGAAACTGCATATTGAGCACCTATAAAACTCAAGGCCAGGTAGGGTAATGTTACAGCACCACGCCCCTTGTGCAGAATTGTGCAATAAGGCAATGCACGTGATTGATGAGGGAATGATAGAAGCTCCACATTGCACAGGTACAGTTTAATGGAGCTAATCAAAAACAAATGCTTGTTCTGCTAAAATGCATTGACATTTATATTCGCACCAGCACAGTAGCGTATTACCAGCAATGCAAATGGAAACATTATCCTCAGCGGCAGATCTATAAAATGCACTTGATAGCCAATCTAGCCTGTGTCACATTGAACTGAAAAGCACCTTCCACATTATTTCAACCACAGTAAGAAACACTCGGAATGCTTGCAAACATCATGAAATGTTTAGAGGACGGTGAAAGAAAAATGAAGAAAAAATGTAATTTGAGAATAATTATAGGGCACATTCTTTGTTCTTTTTGTCGGAAATATTTTAACAATGAAAGGTAGGTTTCAACTGAGAATTTACTACGAAACAATTTGTCATTTGACAGACTGACTCTGCCGTTCTTCCCTGTTTTGAAAATCACTGCAATTAAACACTCAACACAAACTCTATAAGCAAAAACCCTGTAGTCACCACTCCCTGTTCTCCTCTCCCACTCCCGCTCCCTCTCCCTCTCCCTCTCATTCAAATATACAAAGCACTTCAATCTAAAGCAACACACACACATAGCAGAGTTGCAAACATGTAGACTAGACCAACCAGTTCCTATGTCTCGTCATGGAAATACAGACGGTTTTGCTATTTCTCTATATATTTGCTTGAATGACATGGCTGTATCATTTCTACACACGTTTCTTCTCATTTTTCTATGCTGTGGACTTTCTGAACAGAAAATGGACCCGGTCCTCTCACCGCAGAACTGTACATTAGACTGCATATTAAAGGTAGGTCGTTATCAGCGCCGCTCTTGGGAAAGATTTATTCATACAGATGGTGCATTTTGTTAAATAGTTGTAGGTATTTTAAAAAGGCTGATGGAATGCTATGATAAGGTTTTATAATGCACAGGGGAGAATGGACCTGGAATGCTACGATCACTTCTGGTCCTCACATGCAAAAAGGACAGCTTTGAAATCCAACAAAGAGCAATCCAAGGACTTATTATGAAGATTGAGGGAATCTTTTTAAAACAGATTGAAGCTAAAATCTAAAACAGAATGAAGTATTTTCTATCTCCGAACAGAGACCCCAACTGCAACTAGAAAGGACATAGGGTAGGAGGCGCTTCTTCACACAAAGAGTGGTGAGGGGATGGAATGGGTTACCTAGTCATGTTGCTGAAGGAGACTCTTCTTCACACAGACAGTGGTGAGGGGATGGAATGGGTTACCTAGTCATGTTGCTGAAGGAGTCTCTTCTTCACACAGAGAGTGGGGAGGGGATGGAATGGGTTACCTAGTCATGTTGCAGATGCAGAATCACTGGGATCCTTTAATATCAGTCAGCTATCTGGAACCGGACAAGAATAAAAATCAGGAAATATACTAAAACTGGACTATCAACAAGGGCTGTTTTCTGCTAAACTAAATAAGAAATGAGTAGTTCTTCCACGACTTAAAATGTTCAATTGTACCAAGGAGAGAGTGAAGACAAAATACAGTAAGCTGGGAGGAACCTTCGCTCTGGGTTTATATTATCACCAGAAGCCCTCTGTGAAATGTCAGTCTTATTATGTACTGTTTGCTGTATTCTTTCAAAACTAAACTAAATCTACTGTAGTACATTGAAGACATTACTGAAGGCTATATTATGTTTTATTTAGGCAGTAACAATTTTAACGATAAGGCACAAAATAAACATGTTTTAATACAACAAAGAAACAAAAAGGGAAAGGAAGAGGGGCAGGATTTTTGTTTCTAGGCTAAATGTACTGCCCTTGATTTACAGCATCTCCCAAATATGCTTCAAGCTCTCCTCTGCTCGTGGAAGGGGGAGGTTTTCGTGTCTTATTGTTGGTGCCGGTAGCTGCATGCCCACCTTTGCCTAACCGTGTTTTAACATTCACGTTTGAACGACATCAGCAGGGCGAATGTCTTTTGATTCTTTTGCCGTTTGGGGTTTTAAAGCTGATTATTCCTGTTCTATCATTGCGTACATTTGTGTCAGTCACTTAAATCCACTTCCATGAAACTTGAGAATTAGCCCTGGGGAAATGTCAGCATATATATATATATATATATATATATATATATATATATATATATATATATATATATATATATATATATAAAAGACGTGTTTCTACAAAATATTAGAATTCTGTTACCAAGCCAAACACTCCCTATAAAAGCTTCCCAAGGTAAATTTGCACAGCAAATTCTACAAAGGATTTACTGGGAATTTGGTTTGCCATCCTTTATTTTTTATAATATGCTTTACCATACCTCTCTGTGCTTTACAATGCTTCCCTATGCGTTACCATACCTCTCTGTGCTTTACAATGCTTCCCTACGCTTTACCAGACCTCTCTGTGCTTTACAATGCTTCCCTATGCGTTACCATACCTCTCTGTGCTTTACAATGCTTCCCTATGCTTTACCAGACCTCTCTGTGCTTTACAATGCTTCCCTATGCTTTACCATACCTCTCTGTGCTTTACAATGCTTCCCTAGGCTTTACCAGACCTCTCTGTGCTTTACAACCCTTCCCTATGCTTTACCATACCTCTATGTGCTTCACAATGCTTTCCTATGCTTTGCCATACCTCTCTGGGCTTTTCAATGCTTCCCTATTCTTTACCATACCTCTCTGGGCTTTACAATGCTTCCCTGTGCTTTACCATACCTCTCTGGGCTTTACAATGCTTCCCTGTGCTTTACCATACCTCTCTGTGCTTTACAATGCTCCCCTATGCTTTACCATACCTCTCTGTGCTTTACAATGTTTCCCTATGCTTTACCAGACCTCTCTGTGCTTACAATGCTTCCCTATGCTTTATAACGCTTTCGTTGTTCTTCAGTACATTTTGCTGTGCTTTTACTAAGGGAAACACAATATCATTATAGAACACATCTCTACAGAATAACTGGGTCTTCTGTCGGGAGGTCTAATGTCATAGGTGGGCTATGAGAAAATACTAAATACTAAATTGTAGGATGAGAAACATTTATTTGCTTCTAAATCCTTTGTTTGTGTGTTCACAGGGGAGACCAGAGTGCGAGTTTTGCTTCATCACAAGCAAGGATATTGAAACGACTCTGGGAATCGGTACACAAAGCCTCTTTGGCAGTAAGTGCTGGCATTGCTTTTGTTTTTTTAGTCTTCAATTATGAATTTCAGAAAGAAAGAGTAAAAGAAAAATCCAAAGGCAGATGCTTCGACCGAAAGTCTTTAATGAAGCTATGGAAAAAGACTTCAAGACGTTCACTGAATTTCTTTTAGAGTTTCTTGGTTCCACGCTATTGAGCACACTAATTACAGTCTGAGAGTCTGACAAGTGTCCCACTGTATATTTCTCAAGCGTATGATAAAACCCGGTTTCCCAGAAGTTTCTTGTATTCTTGGAACACAGTGAGTGGTCATTACCAGCACCAGCTCGTTCTTTTGGACAGTAATGAACATTTGGGAGGGTGTCAAAACTCCCTCTGGATGTAATTAAATAAAAAGCAAGAAGAAAGCATGTGTCAAGCGCCAGACCACATCAGAAGAGAGCCAGCGACGCTGAAAAGCAAACATCAGGTCTGGTTCGCATTCAAACATCAGAAAAACAAAAGCAGAACCAGACTGAATTGAGTTCTTCCTTCATCAGATGGAACTCATTTAATATCTAACCTGGCACGCCAACATCTGGAATTTAGGGGGTGGGGTATAAAAGGATAACAAATATGCTTGTTTGTTGAGCAGGTGTGTAGGAGAGAGAAAACTACAGACAGTTTTTTCAAATCTGCATCACAGTTAAAATTTATACTTGGCAGCAGTAAAAAGAAAGCTTTGTCCCAACTGGATATGCAGTCTAACCATGGTAAATGTACATTTTTTATATATTTTTTTTATTTACCAAGACAGCTGATCTCCATTATTTTTGTATCTTTGCCAGTACTAGTGGTGTGCAGGGTGAGTCATAGAGTCAGAGGAGTGTAGGAGTCCCAGAGGGTCTCCCCTGGTAAAGGCACGGCTGCATGGTGTGCAGGGTGAGTCATAGTCAGGGGAGTGCAGGGGTCCCCCGAGGGTCTCTCCTGGTAAAGGCATGACTGCGTGGTGTGCAGGGTGAGTCATAGTCAGGGGAGTGCAGGGGTCCCCCGACGGTCTCTCCTGGTAAAGGCATGACTGCGTGGTGTGCAGAGTCGTAGAGTCAGGGGAGAACAGGTTCCTGGCTGTGCCAAGCTGAGAGTCCACAGGGATCACTGACTCTAGCGCTCCCATGGGTCAGAAAGGCAAAGGGACTGTTTTCTCTCACCCCGCTACAGTGGCCCCTACTGCAGACACCTGCCGGGCTTGTCCTCCAGGGGGCAGTAGCTCACATCCGTGGTGGAGCGCCTGGATGTAAAGAGGCGATTGGCTTGGAGTTAAGAGGATGTAGTTGGGGGAAAATATCCTGTTGTATGAAATGACTGATGACTCCGATCGGTAGCAGTTCAAGAAGTTTTATTACAATGCGCGCAAGGGAAGAGAAGCAGTTACATGAACACACTCTCTCTTAGCTTAGTACGAGGTGGCTCAATACTTATACATGTTCAGCATAGCAACATTGAGCAGATATATATGTCAATAATATTATAGAACAATCTTGAAGTTCTTCCTATAAGGAGTTGTTTTTTGCTCAAAGCTCAGGAAAAGACTTTTATTCATGTTGCAAAAGAAGAACCGCCAAATTTCAAGAGTTGGGGATTACTACAAATGACTACAACTCAAATCTGCAGAGTGCTCTAGTTATATAGGAAAGATAACTGCACTCAAATCTGCAGAGCGCTATTGTAATATAGGAAAGAGAACTCCACAATAATTGAAAAGGGCTGCAGAGCTCTGTACTTGCAAGAGTATTGCATGTATAGGTCAGCTGTGATGAGGTAGAATGGGACCACAGTAAGTTAACTACACCCTTCCAAAATGATCTTCAATGGCAATGCAATGGGTCTTTACTAGCAGTGGTAGCACACAGGCAGCTACGATGGGATGAGACTGCCATTGATAGAATGGGACCCCAGTGGAAACATATTATGAGATAGCAATGGGACCCCAATAGTATTAACCAGTACATTATGCTTCCATATCAGTACCAGACAGACAGCGCCATACATTGTACAGTGTGCTATCATCTTCTACTACATCACCATCTATGCCCATTGAAATCATATGGATAGGCAAGGGCTGGACGCTAACTGCATACCAGTGTGCCAGTAGCCCAACTCATCAGCCGGTGGGATTTCAGTCGCTGTTCTATAAAAGATGTGTGTGTCTCTCTCTCTCCTCCCCAGGCTGTGTCCCCAGGCCCTGCTTTTCTCTGCTTGGATCCGACTCCCCTGCCTGCCATCATTTTGTGAAGGCTCCAGAAAGTGTCCAGCTCGTTTTCCTGAACACGTCCAACCTGGACAAGGACTCGGTAGTGGTCACGTGGAAACCCAATGAATATGGTAACTACCAATCGCGTTGTGCTTCCACCTAGTTCAGGGTGGAGCCAGCTATAAAACAGAGTGTCAGTGTTGTAAATCAGTGTGTTTCTCTAGCCCGTTGCTAATTCACAAACCAGAGTGAGTTCCAGAGTACTCAACGTGGCTGTAGCAAAGCGGAAGGCACCAATTTAAGAATAAAAGATCCAGGTTATATCAGAAAATGATCTGTTCAAGCAATATTACAAAGCCAAACTCTTGCATTCAGAGGCTGGTGTCCGGTTTGAGCATATAGGGTTTTGCAAAACATTTTAGTGCTGAACAATGTGGTACAACTCCTAGAGTTTTTATGGTTAAAGAATCCTCTATAGAAGTTCAGATGCAATAATAATTGATTATTGATTGCCGCAACTTCTTTTGCAAGCCTCAATTGAACATTCATCAATTAAAAACGACCTTAAATTACTTGGCATTCTGAGAGGCTGCCCAAGGGTAACGTGCCAGTTGACTTAAATGTGCCAAACAGGCATGAAATCCAGAGAGTACAAAGTATCTCTTTATCACCCTTTATCTAGGACAACGTGAGCCCTTGATAAAGGAAACAAAGAGGAAATTGGAGCAAATATTTTGTTAAAAGACCCGACTGTTTCTTCTGCACTTGATGATATAAGACTATAGAGAGTATGCACTTTTATATTGTCAGTTTGAACGCTTTGCATTGGTATGTTATTTATGTTTTTTAGTGTTGGCTAGTGTAGTGGCAAGCAATTGAGTCTGAAGGCTTCTGTCACGTGGAATGTGTCTTGTGTGTGATCTCGTACCCGCTCTCCCTGTCTCTTCCTCTCGTAGGTATAGAGTTCCTGCGTGGGTTCCAGGTGTCATTACAGAAGCTGGGGGGGATGCTAGTGGACTGTCAGCTGCTCCTGTTCAATGCCAACCTGTCACTGGGGGCAACTGATGCACAGCGGGTACAGTACAACTAGAAACCTGTCTGCCAAGGAAAAAAGCTTACCTCTCTAAAACCAGGCATAAGCCAGACCAAATGTTCGCTTCGTTTCAGGTATACCGCTCAGATCCGTTTCCCAGTTTGGAACTAGACTCCCAGTACGTCGTCAAAGTGATGCCTCTTCCAGTACCAGAGGTATGGGAGAGTCTTCATCACAGCCACCAGTTCAGCACTCGCTGTGAGTCTCTCCACTGGTTTTATTTATTTATTTATTTATTTATTTATTTGGAAGACACCTTTATCCAAGGCAACTTACAGGTGCTACAGGGCAGTACAGAGTTGTAATGCAAGCTTATTAATAATATAGTGATCTTTATTGTTATATAGAACCTTTCATAGTGGATCACCATTACAAAGCTCTTTACAAGATACAAGACTAGGGTGTGTGATCTATGCATCAGCTGCAGAATCACTTACAACAACATCTCACCCCAAAGACGGAGCACAAGGAGGTTCAGTGACTTGCTCAGAGTCACACAGAGAGTCAGTGGCTGAGCTGGGATTTGAACCGGAGACCTCCTGGTCTTCAACCGCTGGACCACACACCCTCCCAAGCTTAATATTCTAATACAGTATAGTTTACAGTAAGTGCAAATAATACTACTACTAGAATACAATATGAACTGGGATACATTAAGATTGCAACAAGTTACATTTACAGTGACACAGCAGCAGTGCAAGGATAGTCCATGACATGAGGAGCCGGTAACGTGGTGCCGAGGTCAGGCAAGTCCAGTGCAGAGTAGGAGGTGCAGAGCAAGAGATCTATTAGTCCAGGTTTGAGGTTTCCCAGTTGACCTGTTCAATTCAATGGGATTTTTAATGTTAATTCGGTTTCCATGTCACACCATGTCCTCACTCACGTCCGTGATCACTGCCTGTGCCCCGCTCCTGTGCATATTTTGTGTTTATATGTATGTGTGCAGTGTACCACGGGTGATTTAAAATGTATATTTGTATTTAGGCACAGGGATTGTGCAATCATTCAACGTGCAGATTAAAAAGGTATATTGTTATGTGAGCATGTGTGTGTGTGGAATAATGGGTGATAGGAAGGAAGTTAGAATCCTCCCTGCAGAAACGTGTGGGGAAGCGGCTGGAATCGTGAATTGAATACGTGATTACATGACTAATTAAGGCTCCACAGCTGTATAAATAGGGTGAACACGGGTGAAACAGCGTTGGTGGTAGATCGAGAGTCAGGAGGTGAAGTAGAAACTAAAATTAGCAATTGCTAAGCGCGCTGTTTAGACGCCTGCACGATGCTTGTTTATTTCGTTCCATGCCGTTTTCTTTTGTGTGTGAAGTGTTTTGTTTGTTTAAACCTTTTATTTATAATAAACAGCGCAACAGCTCATTCACGCACAGTGCGGTGTGGTTCTTGCGAGTCTGATGTCATCGCAAGCCATCCTGCCCAATAGACGCTCCTGCGGGACTTACAAACAGAATCCATCTGGCTTTCCAGACTCAAAATCCAGCTGAGCCATTGTTTTTCAAATGCCGTACAAAAGAGAGAAATGGAAACAGATTTTGTATAAAAAATCCTGATGAAAAACAGTCCGATGATTGTGCCTCCTTGTGGATCCCAACTAAAAACATCCTCATGCAATACAGCTAAAGCACACAGCACATTCAAGATACTTTGCTGAGCAAATTATAGTACATTCACTCATGCCCCAAATCAGTCTGGGGCTGCAGCAGGTTCCACCAGCAGTCTACAATCCAATCTCAGGCATACTGGAAAATAAGAAACTCATTAGAGATTTTGTGCTAGAATTAAAATCAGCAACATTTAGTTTTTAGTTTTTCACTTGTCAATGGGGTTTGTTTACTGTTTTCACAGCTTGCTTAGAAAAGATGGGCTTACAGAAATGCAGATCTGGTAAGAAAAAATAAATGTTATTATTATTATTTTTATCACAAAGCAGACACATGCAGGGCTTGTCCTCCAGAGGGCGGTAGCTCACATCTGATGTGTAGCTCCTGGGTGTAAAGAGGCAATTGGCTTGGGGATCAGAGGACGCCCTGCTGACCTTCACTTCTCCTGTTGTGGGGAGTTGCTGCGGTGAGGGAACGTAAAGGAGATTCTAAATTGGGGAGAAAATATGGGTGTAAAAAAAAAAAAAAATTAACCTAGTCCTAATTTTACAAGAAGCATCTTTTAAAGGTACTTTTTTTTAATGTCTCCATAGACTGGCAGCCCAATCCCAAAACTGTCAAGGTGCAACAGATTGGGACAGATGTCAGCGTGACCTTTGAGCTGGCCCCCACCAGTCTGAACATCCACGATTATTTCACCTTCTGTGAGGGCAGGGGGTTGAAAAATATAACCAAGATAAGAGTGGTGAGTTAACTGCTAGGGGCCAGTACAAGTGCTTGTTTCAGTGTATATTTTAAACATTCTCCCGAGAGGCGCATCCAGTGTGTAGTGCAGAATGCCCCCTATAGCCTGCTGGTCACCGGTTCTAGCCCAGGTTATTTCACCTGTATCATGCTTTCATCTGAACAAGGAAGCATGACACAGGACTATATTATAAACAGAGGTTCTAAATTTAGTTTTTAACCAGTGGTTAAAAATGGCATTAAAAATGTCGGCTTTTTTAAACAGGCTTTCATATCAGGATCCTGATTAGAAAAACAAGTATAGAGGGTCCCCAAGGGTCTCCCCTGGTAAAGGCACAGCCGCAGGGTGTGCAGGGGGAGTCACACAGTAAGGGGAGCGCAGGGGTCCCCGAGGGTCTCCCTTGGTAAAGGCACGGCCGCGGGGTATGCAGGGGGAGTCACATAGTAAGGGGCGTGCATGCTCTTCACTGGGGTTTCCACTGGGAGTCTTGACTCTGGCGTTCCCGCGGGTTGCAGAGGCAAAGTGACTGTTTTTCCTCATGGCACTACATCTCCCCCTACTGAGACCAGCAGGGCTTGTCCTCCAGGGGCTGGTAGCTCATATCCTCTTAAACCCCAAAAAAATAAAATAGACTGCCTTCTCTTTTCTCAGAATGACAAGGAGAATGTGACTCACCATAGCTTCATACTGTCCAACCTCAAACCTGGCGTCAACTACTCCTGTGAGGTAACTTTTTAGTTTTAAGATGTGTGACAAATGTTTACCAGAAAAAGCACAGAAAGGTACGGTAAAGCATAGGGAAGCATTGTAAAGCACAGAAAGGTACGGTAAAGCATAGGGAAGCATTGTAAAGCACAGAGGTCTGGTAAAGCATAGGGAAGCATTGTAAAGCACAGAGAGGTCTGGTAAAGCATAGGGAAGCATTGTAAAGCACAGACAGGTCTGGTAAGGCATACTAAAAGCAAGTCAAACCATCATCAAGTTTCCCATCATCCTCCTGCTCACTGGTAAATCCATCTCAGTTACATATGTGAGCGGGAGGATGATGGGAAATGTAGTTCTGAGAGGTCCATGCAGGTACATGTAAAGCCATCTTGAGGCAGGGAATGCAATTAAAAAATTTAAAAAAGTGGTCAAAATGTACAAATAAAAAAAACAAAACGCACACCTTGCGTAAACAGTTGTAGCAACACATGGGAACATGTAACACGATAAAATAAAAAGGTCCTTATGTGCCCTTTAACTGGATATGAATGTTTAAGTGCTACTTTCAAACCTGTCTTTCTCTGTGCTGTCTAGATATCAGCTGACATTACGGACCCTCTAAAAACACACATCAGGTTTCAGGTAGGAAAAGGTAATTTCCACCCAAAAATGTTTCTGCTTCTGGTTAAAGCGCTGCTGGAATGGAACCAGGGCAGGTGTGAGCATGCAAGAAAAATTCTGTGTAACTGCACATGAGATCAGGGAGCAAGGAGCAGGGAGTTTCTGCAACTCCACCTGCTATATAGCTTGCTACTTTCGGGACTTTTGGCACCGTCTTTCTTGTGTAAAAACAAACAACTGTGGAACCACAGCTGAATTCAAACAGAACAGCACCTGTATATGTATTCTCATACACAAAAGAACACACTCAAAACACAGCCTAGCCCACGGTGTTTCACTCAACTTTGTAAGCCATTAACTACAAACTGGATGGCTAAGCTGTTTACCAGCAACAAACATGTATCATTTTACACACAAGAATACAACACGGTACCTTCCCTGGCCTTTGCCTTAACAAAGATACAAACCAAACAATTTCCCCGTTACAGAAACCTGCCTACTGCTTACTAACTTCGTCTGCCCTGACACAAGCTCAGGGGCATGCTCAAATATTGATTTCTGCTTATCAATGTACTGCGTTTGCCCTTTCGATCACTCACAAACTGAATGGATTCCGTGCAGTTAAGGACTGGCGTGTCTCCCCTTAATGTTCGAGTCCACTGCAGTTGTACAATTAGTGGAAAAAACGCACATTTTTTAAATCATGCCATTGTATGCTGAACTGAAAACCTGAAAAATACTAAAGGGAAAGCACTTGTGAAGCAGAATTGAGAACTTGAATGCAGCGTTCCTGAAATGCAGTGCGGTTTATTTGCACACCGCGTTGAGCCTATTTTAACGCTCTGGAAACTGACAATGAAATATCTTTGCCAGAACTCATGAAGGTCTGTAAAGAACACGACCTGGGACTCCTGTATCCTGATGCATTCGACCTACTGACGCTTTTGGCTATGCTACCTGTTACAGTTGCAACTGCAGAAAGATGTTTCAGTGTGAAAAAGCTCCATAGCGTATGGACTTTCATTGAAATGGCGAGTGTAATGCTATTTATTTATATATACCATATCAACATATATATATATATATATATATATATATATATATATATATATATATATATATGTGTGTGTCCCCAAATTTGTATTCCTGTGCTCAATTCAAATAATTTGCTTAATTAGACCCTTTTACTTGTTTTCAGCTCTTACACACTTGCAGTTCAAATTACTTATAAAATGTTATGGCTAACTTGAAATACCGATTGAAACTTTATCCAAGAGCTGACGAATTCAAATAAAAAGGTCTAATTAAGCAAATTATCGGTTGAATTAAGGGTCTAATTAAGTAACTGAGAGCGCGGCTGGAATGAAAACCAGGACCTCAGGACCGAGTTTGAGAAGACCTGTGCTACAGGGTGTTCTGTGACGCTTCAAGCTGATTTCTGATTCTCCCCAGTGAATGCTGAACCCCAGAGCTCCAACCCTATTCTCCTGGCTGTCCTGCTGGCTCTGGCGCTCCTCGTTCTGACCGTCACCGCGGTCCTGCTGCTGCTGCCCCGGGCGTTCAGGAGAACGAGGAAGCGGCGGCAGTATCAGTTCAGGGGTGAGTCTGCAGGAAAACTCAAGAGAAACTCAGAGAAAGCAGGACTCGTTCAGGACGTTTGCAATCCTTCCCATTGACACACACACACACACACACTGTGTTCCTTTCATAAAAGTACAAAGAAAAAAAAACACAATATAATTACAACCACTCGGAATGACTGCAAACTTGGTAAAAAAAAATTAAAAAACTAAATAAATAACTAAAATGCTTTATGTAGTAGGGGTGCATCTGCTCAAACTTTAAGTCAAGTTGACAGCTGTTCCTTTATCAGCTAATGGCTATAGGCCACTTACTGAGGTCACACACAGACACCAGTAGAAATCTGTTCTGGTAATGCTCTCAATGTTATTGGGGCGAACAATGATAACACTGTGTAACACAATTTTTGTTCTTGGGTAGTAAGTGTTATTTCCTAATTGCTTATACCTCAAAAGTATAGAAAATGGCTGTAAATACAGTATAAACGTAAATCTCGAAAAACTACTCACTTCTAAATCTTTTGTAGTCATTTTTGTATTACTTTAGTATAAATACATGTTAATTTGGATTCATATGTTGTTTTTTTCTGACTTTATGTGAACGAAAAGACACACATTTGCCCGTTTTCCCATTGGAAATAGTGATATTTTGAAATATCACTGTCCTGGTCACAAAAGCAAAGTTTGTGGGGAATAATGGCCATTTTCTATACTTTTGAGGCATAAGCAATTAGGAAATAACGCTTACTACCCAGGAACAAAAAAAAAAAAAAAATTGTTACACGGTGTAATCTAAGACAAACAGTCAACTGCTGTAAAGTATTAAGCTACTGAGATAGACTACAGCTGTTCAGCTGATTCTCTGCTGGCTTCTTTTTTCAGATGTTCAGTCGGAAGGCGACTTGAAAGAGGGTCTCTTCCAAGTCTCTGGTTTGAGTTCTCCGGTCTCGCCCCCCCGTGTGTTCGTCTGTTACTCCAGCGCAGACGGGCCCGCGCACGTTGCCGTGGTGATGAGATTCGCCGCCTTCCTGCAGCAGCATGCCTCAACTCGGGTAAGAACAGCCAGCACGAGAGACCAACTGAGAGCTAAGGGATCGTGTATTTAAGTGTAGTACAGAAACCAGGACCAGAGGACACTGTGGGGAAAGCTGAGACAGACTCAGGATAGAGGGAAGGAGACACTTCTTCACGCAGAGTGGGGAGGGGATGGAATGGGTTACCTAGTCATGTTGCTGAAGGAGACTCTTATTCACAGAGAGTGGTGAGGGGATGGAATGGGTTACCTAGTCATGTTCTTGAGACAGAATCACTGGGATCCTTTAAGACCCGACTTGACAAAGTTCTGAGATCAACCGGCTGCTCGGAACCGGATGATCTTAGATGGGCCGAATGACCGTCTCTCGTTCGTACATTTTCTTATGTTGTTATGGGTTATCTACATTGCCATCACACCTATGGGTTACTCTAATATTTAAATGAATTAGTGCTGTAGTCTTGTACCCCCTGTGATTTCAAAACACGTGTATTTGATTTGTCTTCAGCATAGCCTGCTTAACAATAATAATAATAATAAAAAAAAATCTATAACTGATAGATAAGTGTATTTCTGTTAAAACAGTCCTTATAGAAGTTTCCCATAGTAAAAGCATAGCAAAGTGTAATAAAGCATGGTAAAGCACAGGTATATATATATATATATATATATATATATATATATATATATATATATATATATATATATATATATATATATATATATAATATATACATAAAAACATATATAATAAAAAAAAGTTTTCCATTACCTTCAGCAGATTGTCTTGGTTTCCTGTCTCTGCACCAAACACTTCTCGTCAGACAATCAGAGTCCACTTCAGCGGTCACTAGTTTCCTGTGATATCACAGAAACCACCCCCCCACCCCCCAGCAGCATTGCAAAATGGATGAACGACTTGAATATTTTACTAAATACATGAAATGCAGAACAGTATTAATAAACAGTACTTGCCATTTAAATGAACTTTTTTTTATATTCCCTTATTCTTCCTTTCACGCTGTCTGGAGTGACCTGTGAAACCTTGATTCTGAAATTGGACAGTGCAAGGCGTAAAGGGCAACTGTTACCCAGGGCGATCGTTTGTTGTGCAGCCAAACCATTCATGTGCAAATGGCCAAGACTGGTGTTACCGTTGTGTAATAGATCTGATTCATGAATTAGTAAGACTGAATTCTGCATTAGACGTACCTGCTGATTGCAAGGGTAGGTTAGCGGTTTGTGTCCGGTCCTCGCCTCTCCACTCCATTCAACAGGTTGAGATGAAACGCGAGTACAGTAACAAGACCTTTATATGTAATGCTTATTTCTCCACTAGGTGTCTCTCGACTTGTGGGAGACTCTGAGGATGGCAGAGGAAGGACCAATGGGCTGGATGTGTCGTCAGATTGAGGAGAGCGACTTTGTGCTGGTGGTGTGCACCAGAGGGCTGCGGGCCCCCAATCAGGGAGAGGGGGAAGCAGGGCAGGGGGACACTTCACAGGCAGCCGTTGCACACATCGGAGAGGAAATGGGACGTGCAAAGTCCAGGGGGGAGGATCTGTCGAAATACATCACCGTTTTCTTTGAGTATTCGACAGAGGATGAGATACCGAGCATCCTGAGGCTGGCTTCCCAGTATCGCCTCATGCAAGATCTGCCATTGCTGTTTTCGCACCTCCACAAGGTGGTGCTGCAGGGTCCGGGCAGGCAGCTGCAGGTAGAGAATATGTCCCAGGAGAGCTACATAAAAGTGCCAGCGGGGGCTCTGCTCTATAGCGCCATCCAAAAGGCTAGCTGGTTCTGCAGGAAGGGGCAGATGCTTTAGGTGAACGTTTAGAGTTTGTGAAAGCGAAGCAAAAGCCTTTTGGTTTCTTTTTCCAGCTCGAGTGACCCAATTTCTGGGGAAATATTTATGGTTAAGAATCATACAGTACAGCTCTGGCCAGAAGTTTTGCGTCACTCTATAGAATGAATTCATTTTGTTTCATGAAGTCAAATGAAACCTGTTGAATAATGTTACATTAACATATTGAATTACACACCGCTTTGTAGTTTGACACAAACTGAAAAAAATGTGACACTTTGAAATCTAACATGAAATACTGTACTACAGTTCCGGCTTCCATAGACACCATATCATTTTGTCATGTTCTCATAGGTTTTTTTTTTTTTTTTCTCAATCCTAAAATTCTAGGTGATGCAAAGGTTTTGGGCAGAGCTGTAAACGAAACGCGTGCGATGGAGAAAACGGATCCTGGATAGGTGTTGTGTGTACATGCAAAAGATATTTAAAACCTTGTTTCAGCAGCTTCCCAATGAAGAACAATTAACTGTCGCAAGTCCTAAGACAATCTTCGTCGAGTGGAGCTGAAATGTCCCGGGAAGGGAACAATGTTTTGAGCTTGCATTCCAACACCTGCAGATACTTACACTGACATCATCATTGTAGCTTCTGTACTGTTCCTTCCAGAAACAGCATGGGTCCTTCATTTTGAACGTTTTAACCACAATCTACACAGTTCACATATACTGCAACTGGGTTCTTGCACAAACTTATATCCAAATTGGACTGTCGGCTCTATTTCTACTTTAACGAAGTTGAAGACAAAGGATCAGGGATTTTATGATGGCTGTCATGTCCTCTGTAACTGTGTACAAGTTTGTTTGTGTTGAATCTTCTAGCGTTAGAACAGAAAACAAAGTGATAACTGATCACTTTTACTGACCATTGTTGGTAATGGAACAGAGACTGATCACAGAATACAGCTGTATACCAAATACAAAAGACAGTAACTCAAAGCATACGGTCTCTAAATGCCCAAACCTGACCTCAATATGATAGCCACATAAAGTGACCACAGCATACTAGTGTTTTTAATAAGCCAGCAAATATAATGAAGTCAATGCCTCCAATGAAGACACGAGGCTTTGACAGTGGTGGTGGCAGCATTGTAACATTACTGACAAGAAAGGGTTAATTTGTTCGGCTATGACAGCCATGATCGAATTTGAATTTAGAAATCACAGAATGCAGCCGTGTACCGAGTACGAAGCCAGGATCTCAAAGCATTACATGAGGGGCTGTAGGTTTCGACCTCGAGTTTCTATTACACTGAAAATATGAAGTCTGCATCTCAAAACAGCATGTGAGATATTAGCAGTTGAAGTTACAAATCAGCTAGAATTACACAGATAGTAATGTGAAAATGCCGAATTGCTTGCTTGTATTGTAATGTGCATAATCCGCCAATTGCTTCAGTCAATCTTATAAAAACTGCGATTATAATGGTGTGTATTTCTGAAAATCTCAGACGTGGACTGAAATGTGACGTTTTACAAGGATCCTTGCATGCTAAAGTATGTGCATTCGTTTTTCTTTTCTTTTTTTAAATATGTTCCAATAATATGCGGAGTGCAGAGGGTCATGCAATCAGGAGCTTGCTGGTTCAAATCCTGGTTGCGCCAAGTTGATGGCTGGGCTGAGGCGACGCATCGTATCGTTTGACAGCTGTCGATAGTTAAGCCTGTTTATCATTTTTGTATAAAGGGTTAAGCAAAGGAAAGCTTTTATTTTTTATTAAATTTGAAGTCGGCAATTGCATGAAGCGCAGAGCTTCTCTGCTCCCCTCAGGTCTGACTCACTGAATCTGCATGCGATTGAGCTCATTCTCCCCCCTGCCCTGCCCCCTGTGAGTGTTTACTGATGGGATTGGATCTGTGCAGGAGTCTCCAAAGTAACAGAGCAAGTTGAGAGCGATGTGCTAGAATTACAAATGCTGTATCGACCGAGCAGCAATGCCTTTCGCCGTTTGGCAATTATTTTCAAAATTAAGACAGCAAGAAAGTAAAGAATGTTCAGGATACTCCCGTAACACAACTAATTAGTGTGACCATTAATGGCAAAACCTGAAACAAAATCTGCATTTATTGATCTGAATTACTATTAAAAAATGAAGAAAAACAACCAAGATCGTTACAAAAGTTGTAGCTTTGTTCAGAAGTATTAAGCATCCCGGCAACGCTCGTCCCTAATGAGCAGGTATTCAATAATGCTGGGCAGATTGTATGCAGGTGCCAGTCATTGCTTAAATTGAAACAAAATGTGGACACTATCATGTTCCTTAACACAAATATAAGCCATGGACAACACTCTTGTTACTAAACTGCTGTGGACAGTGGTAACTTTTAAAAAATGCGTTACTAGCAATATGAGAGAGTAATCCACAGCTCCACATGTATTTCATAACGTCAATTAACTGATGTATCAGATTTTTTGGAGAACGACATATTGATGGTGAAAAATTAGGCATTGCCCGAGCCTTACTGGGGACCCACTGGGGGACGCTGCGTTGGCTTATGCGCTCCTGCAGGATTAGGGAGGAAAATCGTCTGGGGTTAGTTTACCTCATTGCACTTCAGCAATCCTAGAGGTCAGGTGCTCCCACAAGTCTAAGCTGATATTTCCCAGGCTGGGCTCTCTGAAGCTTTATACCACACATTGGTTTGGAGAGTAAGGCGAGTGAAATTTCTACACATCAGACCATTAAGTTCTATGTACATATTCATCTTTGCATCATAATTTACTCTTTTTACTGTACAGCTCAGGCC
The DNA here is from genome assembly GCF_017654505.1 of Polyodon spathula. Lineage (NCBI taxonomy): Eukaryota > Metazoa > Chordata > Actinopteri > Acipenseriformes > Polyodontidae > Polyodon > Polyodon spathula. Next base: position 22,182,996 of record NC_054549.1, read on the forward strand.
AAAAGTTTGCCTCACCCTATAGAATTAACAAATTTAGCTTCACAAAGTCGAACGAAGCCTGATGAATAATGTGACCTTCACATAGTGAATTACACACCGCTTTGTAGTTTTCCCATATACTTAACAAAAAATGGACCAACTGAAAAATGTGACATTTCTAAATCGAAAATTAAATACTGTACTACTATTCCGGCTTCCGGTAGACTTTTGCAATATCGTTGCGATATTATGTCTAGGTCTGTAGGTCTGTATACGATTATGATGTATGTGTTTTTTTTGCTGTTGCAAATAATGTAATGCATATGGAAATTCCTACATTTTACTTTTATATTACAAAAAGCAAAATGGTACATTTGAAAATTATATATATATTTACAATGCATGGTCTGTTTATTGACAAATAAAATATAATAGGTACTGTGAAATGTTCTGCGTTGTATATTAAATATAATTATTAACCACTTCCTCCAAAAATGGAAAAAATGACTCACTCCTTGAATTTATTTTTAAATTCTACTGTGCTACTTTTTAATATTTATATATTTACAAACATAATAATCTTCAGCGAAAAACCATCTAAAACTTGGAAATAATATTAACAGTCTTCTTTGGGTGGTTTAAAAAAAAAAGTATTTTCTTTTTTTTTTAATAATAAACAAACAGAAACACAGGTGTATCAGAATCCTACAAAAAAATTAAGTATTGGCTCAATGTTAGGCATATTTTCAAAGCATTTAGTTAAAAGCCTAAATTATCTTCAATTGATTAAAACAATTCAACAATTAGAAACACACAATGTATTTGAGTACATAACAATTTGTAGCCCACGTTATAAATTACCAGCTTATATAGCATATTCTGTTTATGAATGGAATTGTAGCCAACATAAATTTCATAAAACTTCCATCTAAACCGGTCTCAAATGTGCAGTTTCGAAAGAAACACATGTTCTAGCTCCCATGTATTTTCATTTTAAAACATGACATCTGGTACTACTTGAGACCTATATAACGAATGGAAGAGTTATGGAATTACAAGACCTTCAATTGTACTACTTATGCCACGTTTCCATCAGAAACACGAAACCAGTCTATAATCCAATGTCAAAGATCACCTGCACAGTATGTATCAACGTTTTTTTTTTGTATAATTGCTATTTATAAATGAATTCACCATCCCCTCCAACACTCCCCCCTGACAGTATAATCTAGTCACAGTGCTCATGTTCTGCCTACATACTGGTTATATTTTTCAGGTTTGGACAGTTCTGCCAGCCTGTAATCCTAGCAGTGTCTGACAGACAGAGCCCCAGTTGAAATTCATCTCGGATCTGCTGCTGATGGAAACGTACGGGCCTGATTTGAAACAGCTTTCATGTGACCAATGGAAACGTAGCATTAAGAGGTTCTAGTTTTGTGAGGGTAAAAGAGCTGTGTCGCTCCTGTATGATTGAAACAACAGACTGTGCAGTTAATGCTTTGAACGCATGCCTGGGTGTAACAGTACAGCCCCAAACCTCACAAGGATAAACACAAAACTACAGGGCCGAGCTTTCCCCTTGTTGCTACTTGTCATGGTCACCTAGCAACAGCCTACAATGGGAACCAGAGGCCACAATACTGAAATGCTCCCAACTGCCAGTTCTTTAATAACTCCCATCATTTTAATTGTATAAACAAGGCAATAATTCAGCCTTGCATTCCTGTAGCTTATTGTCATGTAGTGTTTTTTTTTTTGTTTTTTTTTGTCATAGTGGCTTCAAAATGTCTTTATTTAGGTTTTTTACTGCCAACACCTTAATACAGTAATCGGAATGTTAAAAAGAGATTAAAATGACATTTGCTATGAATTTATGCATTTGCATAAAAGGGCAATGCATATGGTAATGTTATAGCAGTGTGCAAAAATATGAGAACACCCCCAGTTGCTACTGTAGTTGTGATTTGTTGCGCGTATGAAATTAAACCACTGGAACTGAAAATCTTGGAAAATGGTAAAAATACGCTAATTAGCGATTGTCTAATTTATAGGCCACTCATGCAATGAATTTAAAACAGTTAGAAAAAAGGAACATATAGCCAAAAATGGTAAAATGCACAAGACTTTTTAGAAGTTGTCTAATTAAAGCACAAAGGGGTCTACCGTTTTCACACAGGAGTGCCTGCTGTTTCTATATCGCCAATTACTGAGCGGAAATTGAAATTCTCACACCCAGAGGTGTTTTCATGCAGGTAGGAATATAAAAGGACAAATAATATGATCACTATATATATATATATATATATATATATATATATATATATATATATATATATATATATATATATAGATATATATATATTATACACCACACATATATATTCAACAGTAAAACCATGCTGTGGCATTATTGCGGCTTTCAAAGCAGTCAAATACAGACATCAATTGTTCAAAAGTGCTTAAGATTAATTTGGAATTGCTTGGAGAACTCAAAAACGAATATTTGTCTTATTAAACACAGGCCACATTAGAACTGGCACTTCTGTTTTTAAAACAGGTGAAGACACTGCACTTTGGGAACTGAAAAGGCAAGCATAGTGCTGGCTGAAAGGTTCTGCATATTGTGTCCATTAATCTTCATCTTTGAAACAGTTAGGGTGGCATTCTGTAATGTGGCTTCTAGTGATTTATCAATACAGAAGACATCAGTCTTGAGTCAGTCTTTTAAGCAGTGGCTTAAACCTGTCAAGTCCAATAATGACAAATATGTCATTAAAAAAAAAAAAAAAAAAAAAAAAACATTCCCCACCCACCACACTATAAATTAAATAAAACCTACTAGCTTTTCAACAAAAAGGAACTTAGTCTTAGTGACTGTTATATGCCAAGCAGAATCTCTGCTGTTCAGTTTCACTGTAATTTTGAATCCTGTTAACCAGCGATAACATTTACAGTTTGGGAAAAAAAAAAAAAAAACACCATCACAAAGGCCCCCCTTCACAGTACAGCACAGAACGCCACGGAATGCATCAGTCTCATAACTGACTTCAATTAAAAAGCAGTGGCTGGTTCCATAAGCATTTCATAGTAGAATGCATTTTCCTGTATCAAAGGTATTAATACCCAGCATGGATTTAATTCCCTTGTGTTGATTTCTGCAGTGTTTGAGCGTTGCAGAAAAAGCCACAACATTTATCAGATAAAAGCTACACTTGGCAAACGTTGCCCTCGCAAGTATAAAAAAACACTGGTAATGAGGACATGAAAAAAAAAGCGTTCTGCATTGTTAAGCAACTTGCTTACAAGACAACTCAAGATGACACTGGTTTTTGCAGGGATTACTTCCAACAATGTATCGACTGCACAACAGAGAGACGCAGCTACTCCAACACAGTAAGACTGCATTCGCCAGTACGGCACGTGTAAAAATCAAGTCACATGTAACACTATCCAAAAATATCCCAAAGAACAGATTCAACCTTTTCGACCGTATCAAATATTTTGACACAACTGGTGGTTCCAGTTCAGTTGGTCTTGGTAGGTCCAAACTTGCAATTGATCAAAGGCTGTCTCTGTCTTGGCACAGTACAGTAATTGTAGATTCTCAGTGCACAGTTGATGCCCTGTCCTTTGTGCAAGACATCTTTGTAACACATATTATGATAATATTTCAGGAATCAAAAAGTTTTGTTCAGGGTCAAAGAATTTTATTGGCTGCAAAGAATGTCCATCATAAGGGGAAGCAGCTGATTGGTTAAGGAAGGAAGGTCCTGTAAGTTGTGGAGCTATTTCACGCCACAACTCTGGCCAAAAGTCTAGCATCACCCTATAGGATTAACTAATTTTGTTCCATAAAGTTGAATGGAACCTGCTGAATAATGTTACGTTAACATATTGAATTACACACCACTTTGTAGTTTTCCACATTCTTAATGGAAAACTGACAAAAAGTCAATTTTGAAATCCAACATGAAATACTACTGTACTACTATTATGGCTTCCAGTAGACTTTTGCGAGATCATTGCATGATGCTAAATAAAAGATCTTAATAATGTTCATATAGTTTTTTTCTATTACATCTCAATCCTAAAACTCTAGTGGTGCAAAACTTTTAGCCACAGCTGCACACAGACTAGGTGCCATGTTTTGAAATGGAAATGCAGGCAAAACTACACAATGTAAACCTATATAGTGCATAGATGTCCATGGCACAAAAAATATATGGAAATATTTTGTTATCCGTACAAAGACAGGTAGGCAGATCATAAAAAAAAAAAAAACACAAAAAAGCACTCAAGTTGGCAACAAGAAAAATATATAAAACAAACCAATAAACTATTCAATACATAAATAAATAAATTCATTTTCATGGACGTTACTTGACATTAAAAAAAAAAAAACACACACAGACTTTAGATATACTAAAGATATTAATTATTTTTCAACTATATACAAATTACAGTGCTTTCACGTCGTATCTTTGCATTTTGACCAAAATGTCCAGGGCTAGCTTGTAAAAGTATCGCGATAGTCATTAGTTTTTACTACTGTTTAAAAAATCGTTACAACAACACAATAAAAGCATACAGCTCTGGCCAAAAGTTTAGCATCCCCCAATACAATGAACTCATTTTGCCTCATAGAGCCCAATGAAAGCTGCTGAATAATGTTCCATTGTTAACATATTGAATCACACACCCTCTATATAGAATAAACTCACTCAGAGCCCAATGAAAGCTGCTGAATAACATTCCCTTTAACATATAGAATCACACCCCCTCTATATAGAATAAACTCACTCGGCTTCATAGAGTCCAATGAAAGCTGCTGAATAACGTTCCCTTGTTAACATATTGAATTACACACTGCTTTGTTGTTTTCCACATACTCGACGAAAAACTGTTGAAAAATGTGACCTAAAACACAGTACTGCTATTATGGATTTTGTAGTTTCTTTGATAACACGATGTCCAATAAAATATCTAAATTATGTTCATATAGTTTATTATGTCTCAGTCCTAAAATTCTAGGTTATGCAAAACTTTTGACCAGAGCTATAGTTTTACTGTTCCATTATTTTAGTTGATAGTCCAGGACGTTTACTTTACTTAATATATTTTTTTTTTATCTGCAGGGACATAAGCTTCTTATGTTACTACTTGCAGCAATAACAGGTTATAACTCACATTTTAAAAGGTTATTGTTTCCTCCCCATGTGTTTTGCTTTTGTTACAAATAGCATTTTCACTGTCCTTATGGAACAAACATATATTTAATATATGGTAGAAAAGTATGATCCTTATATGTTTTCATATGCAGAAATTGGCCCCTTTTTTATATATTTAAAATATATGCAATATATTTTAAATATATTTTAGTCTGTAATCCATATATTTATTTTATATGGATTACAGACTAATGAAAATATATGGTGCAACATATATTTTCAACATGTAAAATAAAATATGGATTATAGACGAAAATTAACATAAAAAATATGTTTTTTCCACAAGGTAGCTCATGTGTCAGAATACATCAGCTTACGGAGAGGTATGTAAAAACTTTTTTTTTTTAAATTGCACGAGAGAAACATCGAATCAAAAAGGTAGTCAAAACCACCTTAAAAGGGGGGGGGGGGGGGGGGGGGGGGGGGGAGACCTAGGGAGAGAGGATTATTTAGCAGTGGAAAAAAATGCTACATTAATGCTAATCAAAAGCTGTGGAACCATCTGCATGTGTATGACTGGTTACACATGTAGAAAAGCCTTGTGATAGGTGGGTTAGCAAGAAACGTTACATAATCAACCAATCACAGTTCTCGGAATAAACATCACAGCGTCTTTTCAACAATTTGTCACTTTGTGAGGGACAACAATCAATTGTCTAAACAGTAAAGCACGTGGCAAACACGGATGGAAATAAGAGGGGGGGGGGGGGGGGGGGGGGTACTTTTCAGAGAGGAGTTGAGCGTTGTAATATTTTTATTGCACAGAGGAGAGGGTACGTAAGTCGTCTCCCCCCACCCAGGGTAGTTGAAAAACATTACCCACCCAGGACTTTCTCAAATCGGGTTACCTTGGAGCAGACTCGCCCATCCCGGATTCTCTCGCAGTTCTTTTAAATGACAGAGAGAGAGAGGGTCTGTTGCCGTGTCTGAGATGCTGTCTGTCTGGCTGGCTGGCTGCCGCTGGTCCTCACAGCATGGTGTCCGCAGTGCATCCCCCTCCCAGCGAGGAGCGGAAAGCCTGGAGCTGAGACACCCCGTGCAGGTGAACCACGGCCCCAGCCACCACCAGCACATGGAAGATCTGATGGGAGTGGAACTGTGCAGACACAAGACACAGGTCAGTGGACCGCGATTTTGAGGCCACAGCTGTCTCTCTAGGTGAATGCATTACTACTTTAAAAACCAACGAGCGACACAATTTTGTGTTTGTAATATGTTCTGACCCATATTATTATTTTACATATTCCATGCTTCTTACACTTGCTATGCTGCATTCACAGTTGTGTCTGCTCTGTATTACACATCATGTACTCGGGGTCGACCCCAATGTTGCACCTGGCAGGGAAGAATCTCTCAGGTCTGCTATATACTATAAAGACATTTCAGAGGGCTATATTGCATCAATTTCAGGGTCTAGTGCTATATATTATAAAGACATTTCAGAGGGCTGGATCGCATCAATATCAGGGTCTAGTGCTGTATATTATAAAGACATTTCAGAGGGCTGTATCGCATCAATATTAGGGTCTGCTCTATATTACACATCATGCATTTGAACGGGGTTCACCAGGAGCTCAGACCTACCCAGATGTCACACCTGCCAGGGAAGAATCTCTCTGGGATGCGGGCTGCGTACAGGGCCACTCCCAGGATGTAGCAGATCGCCATGAGGAACAGCCAGCCGATCTGTCCCACTGTGATGGCGTGGATTAAACCCTCGGAGAACATGAAGTGAAGGGTGGGCACCAAGCCGCTGAGCCCCAGCCCCAGGAATACCCCTGCCACGAGAAGGAAACTTGATTTCATATCACGCAATTTAAGCACTGAGTAATTAAACCAGGCAGAATTGAGGTATTATTAATTTTTATATTTAATAGGGTAGAAATAACTCACTCCAACAAGCCATATTAGTAGTACAGCATTTCATCTTGGATTTCAAAACACCACATTTTTCAATTTTTGTCTGTCATATGTATATGGAAAAAACTCAAAGCGGCGAGCAATTCGATACATTAACAAAATAATGCAGCAGGTTTCATTTGACTTTCTGAAGCAAAATTATTCATTCAATAGGGGATGATGCAAAACGTTCAGGCCCAGAGCTGTACGCTCATCGACACGTCTGTCTACTCGGCTTCTTGTAGTTTTGGTGCAGCGTTTTGAAGATTGTGGGTTCAGGGCTACTTACCTGCGCGCACGGCTCTATACTGGGGGGTAGCGAAGCGGTCCCACTGAGACACCACGATGGCTGTGATCCCCAGCACACAGATGATCACCAGGTAGATGAGGCGAGGCTGAGGGGAGCAGTAGAAGGAGTAATACAGCCAGGGGACGAAGCTGCCCATGATTAGGAGAGCAATACCAGAGTAATCTAGTCTGGGAGCGACAGAGAGAGACAGAGAAAGAGAGTTTATTCATACGGACAAGGATTTCACTGACGTGCCTACTCTCCTGTTACTATAATTATTATTTAATTTGGCAGACGCCTTTATCCAAGGTGACTTACAGGGCAATACAGGGTTACAATGCAAGATTCATGTAGTAGTTTACAGTAAGTGCAAATAATAACACTACTAGAATACAATACAAACTAGGAGGCAACAAGTTAGGATAACAGCGAGTGCAGGCACTCTTGTAATCGTTTAATAAAATCACAGACGGTTTGTTTAATCTGACACGGGATAAGTTTGGCTTGGCGATCTGGTGGTTTAAAAAAAAAAAGGACTTGACACCAGAAGGTCCCCGATTCTAATCCCCACTCAGCCACTGACTCACTGTATGTGACCCTGAGCAAGTCACTTAACCCTTAGTGGTCCTGTGTTGGACTAGGTCCGACATTATAATTTTCCCTTTCCAGTCCGATGTCGGACCCTGTCCGATATCAAAAAGACCCCAAGCACAGGCCTCTAGTCGTTTTTTCTCCGGAAAAAGCCGAGAAAACCTTTCAATGGCCGAGTGACTGATAGGAGCCGCAAAAAAAGGTGTATCTGATAGCCCCATGCATCACAGAGATAACACGGACATAAACAAAGGACATAGCTGCTTCTGCATCCAGCGCCCAAAGAATATCACAGACATCTGCAGAGCTTTTTGAGATGTTACAGTAATAAAATAATGACTTGGATCGCATTATTGAGGAGTTTGGTGATAAGACGAGTGATCAGGACAGGATTTACCAGTATGCAGGTCTAGAAAGAGGTATGTGAAAAATACAGCGAACAAGGGATGGGGCTTGGCTGGAGATGCAGTACTGAGTGTCCTTTTGCGATTCAATGCCTTTTAAACCCATTTTACTCTGAAAAATAAATATTTTAAACAGCACGTGTAAAATAAATTGGACCGACGCGCCTGACAAGCCCTGAATAAATGGACCATTAAAGAAAAGGGCTTGACACCAGGAGGTCCCCAGTTCTAATCCCCGCTCAGCCACTGACTCGCTGTGTGACCCTGAGCAAGTCCTTTAATCTCCTTGCGCTCCAGCCTTCGGACAAGACGTAAAACAAACGAGGTCCGATTGTAAGCGACTCTGCAGCAGCAGCAGTTGTTGATGATGCATAGTTCACCCCCCTAGTCTCTGTGAGTCGCTTTGGAGAAAAGCGTCTGCCGAATGACTCTATCAGAATGGCGCTGTCTTGTTTTGGGGGGCAGATGAACGTCCCAGCTTCTAAGTTGCTTACTCGGCCTGTGAGCTCAGGTGCTTACTTGGAGAAGGTACGGGAGACCTTCTCGGAGTGGCAGTAGACGGTGTGGAAGAGCCAGGAGAAGCACAGGCACATCACAGCTCCCAGGAAGAACATGCCGAGCACAACCTTCTCCTGTACCGGGGACACAAAGTTAATGTTGGGGCTAAACATGTAGCCGATCCCCAGGACCAGGAAGAAGCAGCAGCCTGGGGAAGCAAAGCAGAAAAAAAAAGCATTTATTGAAAATTAAAAAAGCCATGGAGTTCGAGTAGCTTTCCTGCCATAGAAAAAAATATTATGCATTATAAAAATAGATGCAAAAGATAGGAAACTGAACATGGTACAGTTAGATACACAGCGATCGAAGGGGATACACAGGCCAAAGGGTGTTATAGGCATTAGGTCTTACTGCGAGTTTCACAGACCCTGATCTTGAACTACGTAATGTTACTTTAGGGAATACAGCCCCAGATTTGCGCTAATTGTAGGAAATGTATTTCTACGATCAGAATGTCAATGCACTTGTCATGTTTAAACCACAACAGGTTCTCTGTAAATAGATTGCATATGTTTATGGCAGCTTTCGTCTGGTTTTTTTTTTATTGACTTATAATATGTTCGGTAGCTGCCTCTAATCAAGTTGAGAGTGTACTTTCTCTTGCACTCTTTGTAGGACCCGAAACAGCAAACAGTGCGAGAGAAATACAATCTCAACTTGGTGAGGCCACTGAACACTTGAAAAACATACACTAATACACATGTATTTGTTTCACAGAAAACGTTGCAATTTGGTGTGATAACTTTCACAAATCTGGTCCTTATGTGACAGGAACAAAAAAGGCAAAGACATAATGTTTATATTTCATTCCTCAGATACAGTACCAGCAAAGGATTTCCTAATACTGAGTTATTTTCTTTCTCTTGGCTATAAATGGTCTGATTGTGAAAGATCAATAATGCTGGCTTTTCTTTGGATTTCAAGAGTGAGCGAGTGAGTGAGTGAGAGTTGGTCTGCAGTAAACACAGTGTGGCAGACGTGCATGACCCCTGACACCCGTCACTCTGGCCGAGATGCTTAGCCTCACCGATGAGATGTGTCCAGATGTTGCCTGTCTCTGTATGCATTCTGAAGATGCTTTGGAAGCAGGCTCTGAACGACGGCATGGGAGGGCGGTGCCCATGCAGCAGAAAGTCATTGTCCTTCAGCCAATCAGGGAGCACGTCGTGAGGGATGACTCGCCATCGGCCCTCCCACACCTGCAGACGAAACACGCAGGGAGACGATCACAACGCAGACGAGGCAGGGGATCTGTGTTCCCAAGCAACACCAGATTACACGCTTTACTGCTTAACTCAGTTTCTTATACAGGGCACTGATGAAGGCACCAGCCAGAACGCCTTCTATGTGACTTTGTTTTTTATAGTCTTAACCTTAGAATTCTGATTGAGCGTTTTTGAAGTTATGGGCGTGTTCAATAGAGAAATGTTCTGTCAATTCTTTGCAGAACGTAGAACTCCAAAACCCTTCAGAAAGGTTAACCCTTTGCAGTCCTACGTCGGACCAGGTCCGACATTATAATTTTCCCTTTCCAGTCCAATGTTGGACCCTGTCCGACATCATCAAAAAGATGTAAAGCACAGGTCTCTTGTCGTTTTTTCTCCGGAAAAAGCAAAGAAAACCTTTCAATGACCGAATGAAACTGAAAAATGGGTGCAGCTCATACCCCCTGCACCACAGAGATAACACGGACACAAACAAAGGAGAGAGCTGTTTCCGCATCCAGAGCTAAAAGAATATCACAGACTGCACAGGTTTTTGAGATGTTCTAGTAATAATATAATGACTTGGATCGCATTACTGAGGAGTTTGGTGATAAAACGAATGATCAGGAGAGGATTTATTAGTATTCACGTCTATAAAGAGGTATGTGAAAAATACAGCGAACAAGGGGTGGGGCTTGGCTGGAGATACAGTATGGAGTGTCACTTTGCAATTTAATGCATTTTAAACTTGTTTTACTCTGGAAAAATAAAAATAAACAGCACGTTTGAAAATAAATTGGACCTGATGTGTCTGACAAGCGCTGAATAAATGGACTGCAAAGGGTTAATTATATAAGAAATACACAAAACGCACAGCCTTGGTCAGCACTCCATTAAATTCTACTCACAGAAGCCTCAAGCTGAGAATTTGTCTTGCTGGATGACTGAGATTCTCCAGCCTCTGCTCTCTCCCACCCTTTGCTACGCACCTTGCTTGAGTCCTCCAGCTCCACCTTGCTATTCAACCTTCCTCTGCTCTCCTTGATATCAGAGCCCCTTACATTGCGAGGGACAGAGGCGCAACTAGGTTGCCCTAATTTGTACTTGCTGTTAAGCCTGTGTTTGTGCCCCTTTGGTTTTGGGTCCTCAAATCTCATCTCCATTAAATTCAGGGCTATAAAAGGATGAAAGCGGGTGTAATTTCCATTAGCTGCCCATAAGGTGGCACCACAGTAAACATCTTGTGCAGTCACCACCAAAAGCTGTAATTACCCTACTGCGCACAGTGATCTTGAATTTTGTTCTTCAAAACACCCAGAGCAGTGTTCTTATTCTAACAGTTAACAGTAATAACAACAACAAATAGATATGAACAAAACACAAAAAAGCTTGGCTAGACTTTTCTACCACCTTCTACGCTAACATGGCTGCGATACTGACATTAGCCGAAACGTTTGCCTACTTCTTACAGTTTTTGTTCCCGAGAGTCTTCTGCGGTAGCGGGCTTCGTGATGTCATAATGGGGCTGTGATGTCACATGTCAAGACCAGGAAACGCAAAAAGCTTTTTGTGGCTGCAGTATTGAGTGTCCTTTTGCGATTCAGTGCCTTTTAAACCTGTTTTACTCTGAAAAAAAAAAATTTAAACAGTATGTGTAAAATAAACGCCGAGTGTGAAAATAAACTGGACCCGACGCGCTAAACAAGCACTGAATAAATGGACCACAAAGGGTTAAGGTTTTAAACTTCCTGTATAAATTATATAGAGGATACACCAGGAACGTACATAGGGTCAGGGATGGAAAGCAGACTCCCGTTGCATAGCAGTTTGATCCCTTCCTGGTTTAATAAGACACACCTGAGCTTGTTATACACTGTAGCTGATCAAGCTCACAGTAAAACTTGGAGCAGGAGAAACTGCTATGCAATTGGTGTTTAGTTTATATCCCTGTAGAGCACTGTAGTATGCCTTGAATAACCCGGACATTAAAAGAGGTGTGACCTTGAAAACGAACTCCTCCATTTTCTCCATAGCATGATGCGCCTGCAGGGGCAGCGTAAGGACACGGACCGGATCTACTTCCTCGGCCTCTTCCTCTTCCTCTTCCTCTTCCTCCTCCTCCTCTTCCTCCTCCCGGGCTCCGCCCTGCTCCTCTGCGTCACGCTGCTCCTCCGCCTTCCCATCAACCACCTCTCCTCCTCCGTCCTGTCAGAACAAAACGAGGTCTGTCAGTCACCGGCACGGCCACACCCACCCCGGGTCCACTTCAGAAGCAATTTGGTTCGGCTGAGGTATTCTTATATAAAAATACATGGAGATATTCAAATTACAATTTACACACATATACAATTCTTTATATATATATACACACACACACACACACACACAGTACCAGTCAAAAGTTTAAGTACACCTGCTTGAAACCAGGTTTTTCATGATTATCTATGCTTTTAACTGTATAAACTTGTCTATAAAACACTTAATATTTCATTATATGATACATGTACTTATATAAGCTGATAATCACATGTGAGTTGCATTCAAAAATTTAATTTTTAAATGAAAATGCAAATCTTGTCAATTTCAATGAAATGGTCACCCAGAGCAAGGGGATTTCAGTCTGAAGCCCAAGTCAGTTAAAAGTCTGAAATGTGTATAACACGGTGTTAGAACACTGGCCTAAGTATAAAAGTGTCTTTGTTAGATGTTCTCCGAGTTAACTAGCATGTTACCTAATTAACCTTTTGTCACCAATTATTGTTAACAGGCAAGGGTCCATGATTACTATAAATATAGGTAGCATAGGAACAAGGTTGTCATTCCTGAATGTAAGGGAGCAGAAAATGACAAAATACGCTCAGTTAAGCAAAGAAGAAAGACAGTCTGTAATTACTTTAAGAAATGAAGGTCAACCTTTAAGACAAATCGCAAGAACTTTGCAAGTGTCTGTAACTGCTGTGACCAAGATCATCAAACGATTTGAAGAAACTGGCATTCAAGAGGACCAAACAAGGTCAGGCAGGCCAAGGGTGACCTCAGAATCAGAGAACAAGTTCATTCGGGTCACAAGTCTGCGAAACCGGCGATTAACTGCCCCTGAAATACAAGCTCCGCTAAATGCTACTAGAAGTACAGATGTTTCAACATCAACTGTTCAGAGGAGATTGCGTGAAGCTGGCCTAACTGGAAGAATTGCTGCAAAGAAACCATTGTTAAGAGTGCAGAATAAGGGGCCAAAAAACACAGAAACTGGACACAGAAAATATTGACAGAAAAAATTAGGCTTTGCCTTGTAGATAAATATTGCTTGTTTTTTTGTTTATAAATAGCTCCACACAAGTGCAGCCATTTCCAGAGATAATAATACATATATAACAATAATAAAATAACAAATTGAAGAAGTTTGTTTTATTCCTGCACACAAATCTACATAGATAAACGCCACGGGTCACAGTGACCCCAAACATCTTATTTGTATGCATGACCTGTTCTAAAAAAAAAAAAAAAAAAAAAAAAAAAAAAACAAAAGGTTCTGTTTTCTGTGTATAAGTTCATGACCCCAACTTAGGAAAAGTCATCAAATATTTTACAGAAAATGAAAAGAAAAACAGCATTTAAGCTAATTGGAAACTAGAGTCAGGTGAAATAGACCCGAAACCTAAAAGGAGGGTTAATTTACTAATCAGAATTTATGTATAACCTCAGTACTTTACCATCTGTGCGGTAACTGAATAATTTAACAAAAACTAGAATCAAAATGGATTTACCATTTGAGCCCCGCCAGGACACCCCTCTAGGTGTTTTCAATACTTTACAACAACAAGACATAAAGCAAACCATGATAAAAGATCAAATCAATACCTTAGGGTTTGCCTTGTTTTTCATGGACTTTGCACCCCTGAGCTTACCGTGTCCTGGGGTGCAGTACCAGCCTGCTCCAGTAGGTGTCTCTGTGGTTTCTCTTCAGGCTCGAGCAGGGCGGGGCCTCCCTGGGAGCTGGGGGGCGGGAAAGCCATGGTGTGGGGCAGGGAGCTGGTCCTGGGAAACTGGTGCCTAAATCGATCGCCCAAGATCAGCTGTGCAAAGTCTCTATTCACCCCGCGAGCTCCGGGATTCACCTCCACATCTGGAGGGGGGGGGGGGGGGGTGGGGTGAGGAAAACATGAATTTTACCCAAGGCCAAAATGCTTCTCCTTCTTTTGGATTACTGTGTGTCTATGTAGTCAGTGCCACAGCCCCCTAGATATATTTTGGACCAGTTGGCTATACTTTATAAGTCTTTGAGTCAATGTGAGTTTCACTGTGAAGACAGAAAAACCCATGCAATTTGGTGAATCACCCTGACCTTCTGATACTGTCAAAACATTGTGCTTAGGAATGTCCTCACCAAGTCTCAGCCCAATAGGCTGAGCGGTTCTCAATATACTGCAGGCTTGTTAGACCTTTCTTTTAGGGCACAGAGTATCAGAAGAAACGTCATTTCTCATGCGCTCCACTGTGCCGATTATGAGTCACCCTCCAGGCTTTGCTTCACATGAACGACTTCAATGGCAGATGGGTTTTCTGTTATGACAGCAGCACCGAAAACACCCCAGGGTTCAGATGACTAGAAACTGTGTGACCTTCAGTTTATAATGGCTTGCTTTTTCTATTATCTGATTCCCTCAGCTCCAACTACTGAGCTAAACTGCTTCCCTCTCTCCCAGTCCCAATGCTCTAACCACTGTGCCACACTGCTTCCCTCACTCCTAGTCCCTCATCTCTATCCACTGTGCCACACTGCTTCCCTCCCTCCCAGTCCCTCCTCTCTAACCACTGTGCCACACTGCTTCCCTCCATCTCTATCCACTGTGCCACACTGCTTCCCTCCCTCCCAGTTCCTCCTCAACTCCCAGTCCCTCATCTCTAACCACTGTGCCACACTGCTTCCCTCACTCCCAGTCCCTCATCTCTAACCACTGTGCCACACTGCTTCCCTCACTCCCAGTCCCTCATCTCTAACCACTGTGCCACACTGCTTCCCTCACTCCCAGTCCCTCCTCTCTAACCACTGTGCCACACTGCTTCCCTCACTCCCAGTCCCTCATCTCTAACCACTGTGCCACACTGCTTCCCTCACTCCCAGTCCCTCATCTCTAACCACTGTGCCACACTGCTTCCCTCACTCCCAGTCCCTCCTCTCTAACCACTGTGCCACACTGCTTCCCTCACTCCCAGTCCCAATGCTCTAACCACTGTGCCACACTGCTTCCCTCACTCCCAGTCCCAATGCTCTAACCACTGTGCCACACTGCTTCCCTCACTCCCAGTCCCTCATCTCTAACCACTGTGCCACACTGCTTCCCTCACTCCCAGTCCCAATGCTCTAACCACTGTACCACACTGCTTCCCTCACTCCCAGTCCCAATGCTCTAACCACTGTGCCACACTGCTTCCCTCACTCCCAGTCCCAATGCTCTAACCACTGTGCCACACTGCTTCCCTCACTCCCAGTCCCAATGCTCTAACCACTGTGCCACACTGCTTCCCTCCCTCCCAGTCCCTCATCTCTAACCACTGTGCCACACTGCTTCCCTCACTCCCAGTCCCTCATCTCTAACCACTGTGCCACACTGCTTCCCTCCCTCCCAGTCCCTCATCTCTAACCACTGTGCCACACTGCTTCCCTCCCTCCCAGTCCCTCATCTCTAACCACTGTGCCACACTGCTTCCCTCCCTCCCAGTCCCTCATCTCTAACCACTGTGCCACACTGCTTCCCTCACTCCCAGTCCCTCATCTCTATCCACTGTGCCACACTGCTTCCCTCCCTCCCAGTCCCTCATCTCTATCCACTGTGCCACACTGCTTCCCTCCCTCCCAGTCCCTCATCTCTAACCACTAACCACTGTGCCACACTGCTTCCCTCCCTCCCAGTCCCTCCTCTCTAACCACTGTGCCACACTGCTTCCCTCCCTCCCAGTCCCTCATCTCTAACCACTGTGCCACACTGCTTCCCTCACCCTCCCAGTCCCACTGTGCCATGCTCTAACCACTGTGCCACACTGCTTCCCTCCCTCCCAGTCCCTCATCTCTAACCACTGTGCCACACTGCTTCCCTCCCTCCCAGTCCCTCATCTCTAACCACTGTGCCACACTGCTTCCCTCCCTCCTTCCCAGTCCCTCATCTCTAACCACTGGAGCCACACTGCTTCCATCCCTCCCAGTCCCTCAGCGCTAACAAATAAGCTACGACGACTTTCTCCAAGTTACCAAGCTAAAAACAATTAGGTCACAAGCAAATTCACCCTCCCAGTCCCTCTGCAATAACCACTAGACCGGGTCAGGCTGTTCTGAGCTAACGGTGCGGGCAACAACAACAACAACAAAAAAAGCAAGCAAGAGAGATATGGCAAAGCAATAGGCAGAGACTGGGTCAACGGTTTAGAGACGAGGGCCTGGGAAAGGGAGGAAGACTGGCCTAGCGGTTGTGGTTATAGGCAGTGGGATTAAAAAATGATTATTAAAAAATAAAATAAAAGAAACAAGACACGGCACAGGCAACTAACGGGAGGGTTGGGGGGATAGCCGGATTGCTTTACGCCCCCCCAGGCTAGACCAACATAACAAAGGAGGTTACATTTATTAATCCCCTTTGTGTAAAATGCGTTTACAAATGACGTAGCGGCACAATTTCGCTGCAAACAGCACAGGTCAATGAATGAATAGAAACACATAGCAAGTTTGTATCAATGTTATAAGTAGTGCGTGCAATAAGATAACGAAGCATCGCACGTCATGCTTTTTTTATGTGTTATTTATTTATTTATTTTTACAAGCAACAAACAGCTAAAACCAGCCTCGGCTGCATTATCCTTTTAAACACGTCTCTCTATGTATGAGATCAATGTTAAGAAGCGTTATGCACAAACCTTCCTTCTGCACCGTTATTAAATGCTGTCCTCTTATCTCACCCAGCCGCAGATCCGCTTCAGCAGTAAACAACGGGGCGGAAGAGACTTCCGGGTGGCGCACACTCGCAATCTCGGCAGCTGATTGGCTCAGCGTTGAGCAGAGCCGGTGCTTGATTTGCTGATCCCGTTGTCTGTTAAATCCCCCCCACATTAATTGTGAACACCTGGGCCAGTGTGGGATTATAGAGAAAGACGCTCCGCCCCTTTATTTTTTCTGTACAGTATATATTGGCCGCCGCTCACTCTGTGTTGTAACATATTTACTGCATTGTCTATTCGTGTTCCATTTGAATCTGATCGTTTGCTACTGATTTTATTATACTTTGCAACAGCTGTTATCTGTAATGGGATATTCTCTAATGTGATATTTTGTAATGTGATACTTGATAACAATTGTAAGTCGCCCTGGATAGGGGCGTCTGCTAATAAAAAAAATAAAAAAATAATCAACAACAACAACATAAACGATAGTAATGTCATTTGCATAATTTATAGGAGGCTGTGTGGTCCAGTAGTTAAAGAAACGGGCTTATAACCAGGAGGTTCAACTCCCAGCTCAGCCCCTGACTCGCTGTGTGGGACCCGGAGCGAGTCACTGAACCTCCTTGTGCTGCGTCTTTGGGGTGAGACGTTGTTGTGAGTGACTCTGCAGCTGATGCATAGTTCACACACCCTAGTCTCGTATCTTGTAAAGCGCTCTGTTATGGTGGGCTGCTATGAAAGGCGCTATATAAAAATTATTATTATTAATGCAGGTGCCGACCTATCTCCTAATGACAGCTCCCTTGTATGTACGCCTGTTAGCCGTTTAGAATGCAAAGCTGTATTACATTTGGAAAGTCAGGCGTCAATACACACTGTATAAAGATGTCAGAATGCACATACAGATTCAGAGTTCAGATTGGTGACATCATTCTAACAATGGCAATGCGTATTTTCCAATAGAAAGTCTATGTAGGTGATGATATAGTGGCCTCTCGTGGCTTTTCAAGGTACTGGTAACAGACAGCGTCTATGTTATTCTTAGCTGGTCAATTATCGAGGATATTCCATGCAAAAAATAAGGATAAATAAATACATGTTGAAATAAATACATGGACATTTATGTTGTTATTTATTTATTTCACTTTGTCCACTTGCTATTTACATTTCACTGTGCCACTTTTATTTCTTTGTTGAGAAATGCACACACACACGTGTTTGCAGTGTCTCACTGCTTTACTTGAAATAGATTTGCAGCAAAAATGAAATGACACTTGCGAATCAAATCGATGCACTCTCTACTCGCAGTATAACTTTGAGAAAACTGGTCAGGCCGACATCGATTATGCGTGCCCGGCCGGATCAGGGGTGGTGGAACCGTATCTATGGCTGGAACAATCTCTGCCAGCTAATGGAGTCGTTGATACAGCTCACTGTCTGTGAAATACATAAATAAATAAATAAATAAATGAAAGAAAGAATGAATAAATACATGCAAACGTATTTACTTATTTATTAATTTATTTATTCCTGTATTTATTTATTCATTCTCAATGTTGGCATTGAATTTCCTTCATAGTCAATTACACAGAAGATTTAAACTACTGTTTTAAATGAGGTTTAGGTTGAATATTTATGTATTTATTTATAATTAGAAAAAAAAAATCAAAAATTTTCATTCCCATACCGGGAGTCGAACCCGGGCCGCCTGGGTGAAAACCAGGAATCCTAACCGCTAGACCATATGGGAACCTGCAAGAAATAACCTAAAACTCAGTGGCTGTATGTGTTTTAAAAAAAAAAAACTACAATTTACAGACGGGGATGCCTAACAGTGCCATTCAAAATATAACTCGTCCCACCACATTTCCTCCTAGTCATAAAAAAAGACACACACGCTGTATCGTCATCATTCGGACCACCAGCGAGGTCAAAAAAAAAAAAAAATCCCGGCATGGGAAATAACAATTTTGTTTTTCTTTTGCATAAGTAAATCCCATTTTTGAGTAGTCCTGAAAAAAACCAGCAATTTAGGTCCGGGGTTCACAGAAACCCGATTATAGCCGTGTTTGTCCCACATGGCCTAGCGAGACTGGAAATGGGGTTTAATATGTTCTGTTTCAGGAATGGCATGCAGGCGAGTTCAACAAACGTCATGCTCCTCAGTAGCTCGCCGTGATCGTATAGTGGTTAGTACTTTGCGTCCGGGTCACGGCAGGAGGAATCCTCGCACGGCAGAGGGGCTGCATTTTTAATTTTTTAATTTTACGAAACAAAGCTATTCCTGTTTTTCAAAGTAAATCTCTCATTATTATTATTATTATTATTATTATTATTATATTATTATTATTATTATTATTTAAAGCTAGCTAGTCACACGTTCGTTTCGGTGATTTGTTATAACTTCAGAATACCGTACGTAAAAATATAAATAATACAAGGTTATATCTGAGGTATTTATTTATTTATTTATTTATTGGCTGTTTAATTTATTTTCTTTGTGCATTTTACGCCTTCTTAAAAAACGTCATTGCCAGGCTGTCTTGTAACATCAATAAAGAGAATGGTTCTTTAGTGACGTCTAGTGGCTTACAAAGAAATGGCACCACCTGACCAATATCAAGGGCCCGTTTCACAAAGCACTGCCAGCACTAATTCATGGAACTGGACTTCGCAGACTGCTAGGAGAGCTTTGTGAAAGTAGTCTCTGAACAACTGTATTTTTGGTATAAGCAGTTAACCCACGCCCTAGGAGGTAACAGCATCTGTTTTTTTTTTTTTTCAAATAATGTCTCAGTCTTCAAATTCTAGGTGATGTGGATATCGGTCATGTTAGTGATAGCTCAAATTTGAAATGCACAGTCCTAGGATGCAAATCCATCTATAAAAGCACCTTTTTGTCAAAACAATGCAATACTTACCTTCTGCAATACTTACCGGCTGCTTGACAAACAGAAAAATGAAGGCAGAAAAGAGGCCATAATATTAGGAAGGGGAAACTAGTGAGTTGATCAGGGCAAAATATTTCTGTAAACGTCATTTTTCTGTGCGAACATGAGGCACAGCAGAGTAACACCAAAGACAATGTTAACATATATTCATTTGCCCCAGCTTTCTTTTTCAAAGTGTCGCTCCCTGTTGAATAAAATACCTTTTCATTCAAGCACACTGCAGCCAAACAAGTAACGCAATTCAAGTTTCACAAGACCAATGAACTCACACGGACCGCTTCGTACCCACACATTCTTAAGCTCCGCAACTGTCACTTTTTTTTTGTACTGGAGAATGTCCTGACCAAGTTTCCGTGCTAATCGGTTGTCTTGACACAGGTCCAATCTTTAAGACTACGGAACCTGCAAGGGCTTCTGGGAGTTGTAGTCATTCTGAAACGTGAGTTGAAGGTCATCAGCGGTCAAAGGAAGTTTTTGAAGAAGAATGTCGTTTTACTTGCCATTTGCTGTTGGTTTCAGATTGGTTTTGAAACCACAATTTGTTCATTACGAATGCTGTTTTTGTCTCTGTGCATGAGCCTAGATACCCAATTGCACATATTCCAACAGCACAACACACAGAGAGATACCGGTATTCGTATGCCATATTTAGGCCTTTGATTAGATTTGCAAAGGCTGGGATCCAGTTGGGTTTTTTTTTTTAGCTGAAAAATGTGTAAAAAGACAGACACTTCGCAGCCCTAGAATGTGATCCTCTGAGTAACTTTTGCAAAGGAATGTCCCTACCTAGTTTCATCACTAGTAACAACAAACACACCGGCCATTCTACAGCCACCTCCCCCCCCTAAAACACAACCCACAGTTACCTTTATTTGGAACGCTTGAGCACCTCTTCAATCAGGCTCCTTCACATTGAATGGACTGGCTGCTTTCTTTAAATACCCTGCACCTGGTTATAATTTACAATAACAGTCAGGTGCAAGTGATAATTAACTAATAAATAATTCAACAATTAGGTTTTTGGCAGGATATTAACCCCCTTGTGATCCCTGAGTAACTTTTGCAAAGGAATATCCCTACCCCCTAGTAACAACCCACCGGCCATTCTACAGCCACCTCCCCCCCCTAAAACACAACCCACAGTTACCTTTATTTGGAACGCTTGAGCACCTCTTCAATCAGGCTCCTTCACACAGCAGCAGCCCAAACTGGCTGCTTTCTTTAAATCCCCTGCACCTGGAATATATCAAATAGATTCTATCTTCTACCCACCATCTATATTTGTATTATATATATATATAAATCCTATACTGGGGGAGCCTATATATATATATATATATATATATATATATATATATATATATATATATATATATCTATATATATATATATATATATGAGGACGTTCCATTAAGGGAATAAGGGATCCTCTCTCAAGAAAATGGGAGTGATTGCATTGGTTTTCCTGAGATAATTGCATATATTACTTCAGGACAAGAAGTCTTTTTTTCTTCTTTTTCGATGGACTCAACGAACCGCTGTAATTTTCATTTTTAGTAACATGCCATGACCCAGGAAGTGCATATACAGGACACTTTCAAGAAAACGTTCAACTTCCTTTACACTTAAGTAGTACCAGAAAGCAAAGGAAACACATGCTTGCTGGAACATGTGATCCTCTTGAGACTTATGTCTAGCTAATTAAAGTGCAAAGTAGGTAGGATTTCTGGTAAACTATTACTTTATATCTACACTAAATTGTTTATTTATGAAGCTTATATAACTTTTTCCTTTTTTATTTCTTAGGCAGAATCACAACAAGTTGACCTGCAGAACTACAATAATAATAATAATAATAATAATAATAATAATAATAATAATAATAATAATAATAATAATAAATAGATACATACTAAAAGAATTACTTTGTAACTGGTTTTATTTCAATATACATTGTCCTACAGCTCTGGCCAAATGTTTTGCATCACTCTATAGAATTAACTAATTTTGCTTCATAAAGTCGAATGAAACCTGTTGAATAATGTTATGTTAACATATTGAATTGCACACTGCTTTGTAGTTTTTCCATATACTTAATGAAAAACTGACAACAATAGAAAAATGGGACATTTTGAAATCTAACATGAAATACTGTACTACTATTACGGCTTCCGGTAGACTTTTGCGAGATGTGTGTGTGTGTGTGTGTGTGTGTGTGTGTGTGTGTGTGTGTATATATATATATATATATATATATATATATATATAATATTCAATTATGTTCTTTATGATGCAAAATTTTTTGGCATCTCTGTAGATCTCAACTTACGTGAGTTTGCAAAGAAGCAAAACAGCGAATGTGTATTTTTATTTTATAAAAGGATAACTGGCAGCAGTTCTACGTTTGTATGCCTTATTTTCAGGTTGTGTGTTACTGTTTCCTGGATCGCCTTAGAAGTCTTTTTAAAGAATGTCACTGGCTGAAAAGCTTGTCAGTCTTTAAGGGAAGCAGCTGGTTGGTTATTGACAGGAAAGAAGGCGTTGAAGGGGTGGGGACAATTCCAATCTCCAGGTGAAAGCAAACCTAGGAAACGTGACGCCACTTTGACAGGAACAGCGGATTGAAAACTGGTTGCAGGAGACCACTGGGAGACCTAGTTTGAGGGAACTTTGCTGTATCAAACCCCAAGACTCCCCTGGTGTGCCGTGCAATGGACTAATCTCCTGAAACCAAGTTCCCTCAGCTTTAGGCATGCAAACACATAATTTTCTTTCACTTATTGTGGTAGCAGATAGTATTTTTTTAAAAACAATGTTGTTGCTTTTGTGTAACGTTTGATTCAAAACTGCACATGGTATATTTTATAGAATTATATGATCTAAAACCACTTGTTTATGAGACCGGCTATGGATTCGTAGCGAAACAACTTTGAGCGATTTGTTTAGCAATCTGTTTGTACTGATGAAGTCAACTTATTGGAACAGCTAATAAGGAATCATTGTCCCACTGCCTGCTTGTGCTAATCCCAGCCATTGGGTTCCAGTTTATCAGCACCAGTACAGTACTATGCATCATAATAACATGCATTAAAAACTACCAGATGCCTATCTGGGTTTTGTCTTGTTAATGGCTGCAGAGTGGTTAGGATGTCATTATTAGCAGAGACATTAATGTATTTATTGAGAAGACTATACAGGGAGGCTGGCAAGTTTCCAAATTGAACATATCCATCCTCATATGAGGTCACCATGCATGAAAGAGTTAATACATTACTGTGGTAAAGTGGTGAGTGGATACAGGTGAGTGCAGTGCAGGTACAAAACACACAATTGCTTTCAGGTGCAGGGGTGTTTATTGATAATAATAACAATATCCAGACCCCTAAGGCAAACATCTGTAAATATTAAATGCTGGAGTGATACTGCGGCGTGCATCACTTGTAACTGTAATCCCCAGGTTTGACCTACAACCAAAAGGCCAGGTTTTACACCCACCCACACTTAGCACGAAACACAAACACAAGACAGTGAGTGACATTAAGTGCTGGTGGTGATTACAGTACTGTGTGAAATGCTGGGGTGAAAGTGATGTCCTGGGTAATGCTGGCTTGTACTCCTGCTCCGGATCGTGTTACTGATAGTCTGAAAAGACAAACAACAGCTGCAGCCGACACTTTCCAAACACTCACGGTTTTAGCAATACTTCTACTCCTTTTAGATTAACTCCAACCATTTACAGAAGGAGCAGATTACTTTGCCAAGCCCCTATTTTATACCCTCGCTCATGACCCCTTGGTTAACGAGCGCATCCGCTCCTCCAATCCACGGATGCCACGCCGTTTCCCGTTCAGGTCACTGAGTTCGGGTACCGTAGCTCCGCCCCTTTTCTAACCGGCCGACTTCCACCTACCCACGGGAATAAAGTGTCAAGCCTTTTAGTCCAGGATAATCTGCTCCCTTTATCTAACACCTGTATCTAACACCAAGCATCATTTGATCTCTGTCACAATTATTTAGTAACCCTTAATGCTAATTAATTTGTTAAGCACACTCTCTACAAGCCTGTTAAATGGAAAGCTTGGTATTCACTCACTTCCAGTCTTGGTGAAAACTTCCATCTTAACTTTACAGGTAGCCAGTGCAGCTGTGCAAGACGGGAAGTGATGTGAAATCAGTTTCACTATAAATGCTCATGAGTGCTGATGCAATTCACATATATTATAATACAGACAATAAGAGGTTGGCTTCAATTCACCTGGATTTAGGGCATAGGGAAGGAGACACTCCTTCACACAGAGAGTGGTGAGGGGATGGAATGGGTTACCTAGTCATGTTGCTGAAGGAGACTCTTCTTCACACAGAGAGTGGTGAGGGGATGGAATGGGTTACCTAGTCATGTTGCTGAAGGAGGCTCTTCTTCACACAGAGAGTGGTGAGGGGATGGAATGGGTTTCCTAGTCATGTTGCTGAAGGAGACTCTTCTTCACACAGAGAGTGGGGAGGGGATGGAATGGGTTACCTAGTCATGTTGCTGAAGGAGACTCTTCTTCACACAGAGAGTGGGGAGGGGATGGAATGGGTTACCTAGTCATGTTGCTGAAGGAGACTCTTCTTCACACAGAGAGTGGTGAGGGGATGGAATGGGTTACCTAGTCATGTTGCTGAAGGAGACTCTTCTTCACACAGAGAGTGGTGAGGGGATGGAATGGGTTACCTAGTCATGTTGCTGAAGGAGACTCTTCTTCACACAGAGAGTGGTGAGGGGATGGAATGGGTTTCCTAGTCATGTTGCTGAAGGAGACTCTTCTTCACACAGAGAGTGGTGAGGGGATGGAATGGGTTACCTAGTCATGCTGTTGATGCTGAATCACTGGGATCCTTTAAGACCCGACTTGACAATTTTTGTTTTGGCGATCAGTCAGCTACTAGGAACCTTACTTTATGCATTTTAATATACAGGGTGATTGATAGAGGATGCACTAACAAAGTTACAGAACACTGCCAAATGAAATGATATAATTAGGGAAGGATGTGCAATATGGATTCTTGGAAATCTTCTCCCTAATTGGAGTCAAAGAGTTGCCATGCGTCAGCAATGTTTATTTTTAGTTATTTTTTATCTGGTGCATTCCTTATGAAATCATCTTGTATATTTAAAACAGGAAAAATAATGCTATCACTTTTTTTTTTCTTCATAAGGCATTTTAATACGGAACACAGCTGTGGTCAAAAGGTTTGCATCCCCGCTATAGAATGAAGCTATTTTGCTTCATGAAGGAGGCTGTGTGGTCCAGTGGTTAAAGAAACAGGTTTGTAACCAGGAGGTTCAAATCCCAGCTCAGCCCCTGACTCGCTGTGTGTGACCCTGAGCGAGTCACTGAACCTCCTTGTGCTGCGTCTTTGGGGTGAGACGTTGTTGTGAGTGACTCTGCAGCTGATGCATAGTTCACACACCCTAGTCTCGTATCTTGTAAAGCGCTTTTTGATGGTGGTCCACTATGAAAGGCGCGGTATAAAAATAAAGATTATTATTATTATTATAAAGTTGAATGGAACATGCTGAATAATGTTACACTAACATACTGAAATTACACACCGTTTTGTAGTGTTGGATTTACTGAACGAAAAATGATATTAAAAGAAATTGACATTTGGAAATCTAACATGAAATATGGTACTGCAATTATGGCTTCTGACAGACACTTCTGATATTATTTTGTAGTATTTATTTATTTTTAATACATGATGTTAAATATCTAAAATTATGTTCATATAGTTTTTCCATTTTTTTTATGATGTCTCAATCCTACCATTCTAGGTTATGTTAAACTTTTGGCCAGTGCTGTAAATGTAAAATATTATTCTGGGCCCATATCTGAACACGATTGACGATCATTTACCTAATTAACTTTAGCAGTGCAGACTGGCTCAGTTGTAAAATTGGACCTAAGTTTTTGGGGGAAAACGACAGGACACAGGGACAGTCACGGGAAAGGAGGTCGGTCCTGATCTACAGTCTCGTCACAGTTTATTAAAAGGACTTGTTTGTAAAAAATACATAAGAAGATTAATCCATTAAGTACCAGATAAATTTATTAAAAAAAAAAAAAAAAAAAATCAGAACACAAGGGGTATTTATGTAATTTGATACATTCCAGATCCATATTTGTTCACACTTTTTTTTTTTTTAAATCCTTTGGAGATCAAGTTGTCTGTTTTCAGAGCAGTGGAATTTCACGCCGGCTATGAAGCTCAACACAGAGAAAATGGAGCCACTTTATCGTCACTGTGGGGAGGAAAAAATTTATCCTGCAGCCCAAAATGTGCTCAATAATGGACTAATGTAAGAAAAGTAATAGGGCAGTCAGAGAGTCCTGTCTGAAGCTGAGTTACTCATATTCATAACTCGTTTAGCAAGCACAGCATCACTGGTGACGGCATTGGCTGAGGGGCATGACTTTAGATTTCATCTCTGTTTTGGAAAAACAAAAACAAAAAACCTATTGCAGAACTTCAGAACTGTGCTTTTGGGGGGGAATACAGGACCAGTTCAGCAAGTGTTGCTTTAATAAAAAGGTAAGCAATTTCACACAGATTTGTACTCTTTTTAAAAAGTGACGTTTGGTTGTCAGTCAGTTTTATTGTGCCGAGATCATTTTTTTTTTTCTTTTTAAAAAGATTATTTCAATATTCTGTCATTTTGAATTAGCTGGCAAACAGAACTATAATGTCGCATTACAGTAATATAAATGTGTCCAATTACCTGTTAAAGGAAGGAGAGTAAAATGCACATATTTATTTGAGACTTGGTTTTCTCTGCATTGTATGTTTTTGATACAGTGGTGTATAAACAATTTTACTGTATAGGGATGAATACATACAGTCATTTTTGCCAGGAAAATTTAAGAAACTTTTTTTTTATTTTTCATCTAGTGCATTCCTTATGAAATCGCCTTTTTAAAACAGGAAAAACTGCTGTTTCTTTTTTTCTTCATAAGGCATTTTAATATGGTATACAGCTGTGGCCAAAAGGTTGCATCCCCCCTTACAGAATGAACTCATTTATCTTCATAAAGCCAAACGAAACCCGCTGAATAATGTTACGTTAACATACTAAATTACTACAGGAAATTTAAGAAACTTTTCTTTGTAAAAAAGAAAATATTAAGCCAAATGAATTTATGTAATCTGATACTTTCTAAAATCAATATGCTGTCACTCTAAAAGTTTTTAGAAGTGTAAAATGACAGGCGTACTTACAACATATGTGCCCAGCGTCCTATTTTGAGGACAGTCAAGTTGTCTGTAATCAGAGCAGTGAAATTTCACTCTGGCTATGAAGCTCAACACCTAGAAAACTGAGCCACTTTATCGTCAACTGTGGGGAGGAAAACACCAAGAAATGTATCATTTTTAGATTTATTTTATACTGAGGCATCATAAAAGCATCTGAAGGGCTGTATTTTCAGAATTAACAGTTACTTTAGGGCTTTTGTAGTTAACAAAATATGTTATCATAGCAATACCGTTAAAGAGAACATTAAAATCACAGAAAACACAAAAAATTTACGAAGCAGCCTGTGTTCAAATGAGGACAATGGCAGGTGATGATTAAGAGTCATTGTTTCTGCTTCCCCCCCAGACAGGTTAAACCCAATATCCAAGGTCAAACCAAGGTCATGGATCCTGGGCTAACCACGCCCCACTCCTTGCTAGGGGCCGATAACCACAGCAGCAACCAATCGAACGAGATGTGTACGCACGGAGGAGTGGGCGACCGTGAAAGGAACCAGTTGCTCGTGGGGTTGCTGCTGGGCTGGCTGTGCGTCGTCACAGTGCTGATGAACACCCTGGTGCTGTACGCTGTCAAAAGCGAGCGAGCCTTACACACAGTGGCCAACATGTACATCACAAGCCTGGCTTCGGCAGATTTCCTGATAGGGAGCATCGTGATGCCTCTGAGCCTCGCCTACCTCCTGGATCAGGAGTGGAAAATGGGCCAAGCCGCCTGCAAATTCTGGCTGTCCATCGACTATGTAGCCGGCACTGCCTCCATTTTCAGCCTGTTCGTTCTTTGCCTGGATCGCCACAGGTCCGTATGCCGGCCCTTGGCTTACATCCGGCTCAGGACCAAAGCCAGGGCTGGCTGGCTCATTGCTTTGGCCTGGCTGCTGTCCGCAAGTTGGCTGGTCCCCATACTGGGTTGGCCACAGTCTGCCGTCGCCATGGAAACAAATACTGGAGTAACCCAGCAGCAGTGTGACACTGAATTCAGACACTCCAGTTGGTTCAAGCTGCTAGCAGCCTTCCTGAATTTCTACCTGCCTTCCGCATTCATGCTTTGGTATTACTCTCGCATATACAAAGCTGCTCAGAAGCACTGCAGGCAAAGATCCGGATCGTTTGGTGGCAGCAGTTGGATCTTATCTGAAAGTAACGGTCTTCTGCTTCCGGGAGAATGGGAAAGCAGAAAGGGGGCCTTCGAACTGGGGAAAGATCTGATGTGTGCGAAGGTGTGCAGGGAAACAAGATCAAATTCGAGGAGTTTTAAATACAATTCTGGGTATCCAATTTCAGAGCAGAATATGGAAGTGCCCTCTGATACTTCTGAAAACGGTCACCTCTGCCCAGTTTCTTTCTCTGGTGTAAGGTTCTCATCTGGATATACCCACTTGGTGGGCATGGAGCCCAAACCTGACAAGAGTGGTCATTCCCAAGCTCCAGAAACACACGGCGACCAAGACAGTGGACAAACATCTAGGCAGGAAGGTTTACCGAACCAGATTAATGCTCAAATGCCCAAAAGGAAGTGCGTGGGAAAAGGAACTGGCATTCCAGAGTGGAACGACATTTTGAAAATCCCAAAAATGTTCCCCGAGAAAGGGGAAGGGAGAAACCCCGGGAATGGGAAGTCTGTCTGGTGGGAGCCTTGGATGCGAAGAAGCTTTCCCAGACGCCACTCTCTGATGAATAAGGACTGGAAAGCTGCGAGGCAGCTGGGTGTGATCGTGGCTGTGTTCTTGGTTTGCTGGACCCCATACTTTGTCTCCTTCACCATCACGGCTCTGTGCAACTCTTGCATCAGCGATCACGCCCACATGGTCACAATCTGGCTGGGGTACCTGAACTCCACCCTCAATCCATTCATCTACCCCCTCAGTAACACCACCTTCAGAAAGACGTTCAGACACATCTTCAGACAGCAGTGACAGCTGGCTTGACTGCACTGTTGTTAAAAGGCGACTTGGCACAGCTATCTTAGTTAATATATTCTTGGTCTTGTTTCCTTTCCCGCATCAGTGTGTCATCACTTAAAGTCAAGGTGACTTTCTAAAGCTTAAAGCAGAGCTATGGAACCTTTTTGGTTAGAAGAGTCATACCGACAACCAGGGAGTTTTTAAAAAGCCATGCAAAATATATATTACTAAGCTTAGCGGTGTGCTGATCCTCTTGTGATTGCCTGTAAGTAGTATTTATCAGCAGGTATTAAATAAATTCATTCATTAATGTGTTGATTTCAAAACAAGAAAAGCTGTCCTTCCCACACCTTTACAATGGAGTATATGATTTATGAATCATTTTTAACCTATTCGATTTCGCATCAACTATTCAACAGATCGGGTCCAGTACAGTAGTCTCTGTCTATAGAAACACCTAAGAGAACTCTCTTGTGGTGAAATTTCTCCCATTGTAAATGCTTTGCCTAATGGCACAGGAACTTAAATGAACACCTTTTCGGCACCTCTACGATTCGTTCACAACTGATACAGTACTGTTTTGTAACCCGATAGCTCATCTTCAAGCTTAAAACTCCTATGGTTTAATCAATCTTTTCAAAACGTGGCTTGTCATCGCGAGAGTGTCTTGAAGCACATCGGTTGGTTTGTTCAATCTTTCCAGATGCACCATCATTAAATATTGCCTCGTTCTGTATTCGGACTCCCAGTGACTGCACCTCATCTCTTGCTACAAAAAGTTGGAAATTGTTCGAGCTCTTGAAAAAAAACCTGAAATCAGACACAAGTCGGCGAGCAAGTTGATTTCCGTTCTGGTGAAAACTTCACCATTCTGTTAAATCATTTTGTCTGGAATGTTGCTCCTGTGCATGTGTTCATAATTAATCTAGAGCTGCTGCTGCTGCTGCAATTAACATGAGTAAGGGTATGTGCTAATTTAATTTGGTTTGTCTGTTTTACTGTATTATTATAGTTTATTAACACTGGTCTATTGCTTTTTTTTTTTTTTTTTTTTACTTATTTTGTTAATTTCATATGCTGATGCACGTGCGCTGCGACATGTAATAAATATTTATTGATTTATTGATTCATATTGTGTCTGGTGCCTAACTCCGTCTTTGAGAACACTTCACTACGAGAACACTTCACTTGCTTCCCGAGGGGTATTCTCTTAGCGGGAGACTACTGTAGTTTTATTAATTTGTCTTTGCTGTGGCACCAACTCAATTCATACCAGTTTAAGTGGACCAAAGGTGGTGCTTCAACCCTGTCTGAAAATTCTGGGATTGTTGGGGTGGCAGGGGGGGGAGCATGAGTACTTACCCCATACAGAGACTAAAAGCACTGTCTGTTTAACCCTTATTGGTTTCTGCTATAGCAACTTAAAAAACTGGTGCAGCAGTCAATGTTCTATGCAACTTTCTGTTTTATGGCTTGCCTGTGAGCTGAGAAGGAGGTTGCTGACATCTAAAGCAATTCTATTTGAAAGCATGTGGGATTTAACTATGGCTGTTTCAATCATCTAGCGCTATTACTGTATAGCAGAACTGAGTAGGGGGTCCCAACTATGCGGGCTTGAGGTCAATTCTTGTTTTTTCAATTTCCAATTCATTTTTTTTAAATCAATTTCTAATCCAAAGTCTGGTCGGTGCCTGCAAGCTTCCCAGAGCTGCGTTATCCTCCAATGAGCCTGCAGCGTGCTTCAGAGGACAGCGTGTGCATCACAGCTCCCGAGTCAGCGCGGGGGGGGGGGGGTTGTAGCGGTGAGCTGAGCCTAAAAATAATTGGACATTCAAGATTAATAGAAAATAATAAAATAATTGGTGACTACTAAATTTAAATATATTTTATATATATATATATCACCTGACATGTCTTCCCAGCTCTTCTGCAGCAATTCCCAGAGATGTAGGGCACTTGTGGGTAGCTTTGCTTTGACTCTTCTGTCCAGTTCGTCCCGTGGGATTGAGGTCTGGAGACTGGGCAGGCCAGGTCATTAGATTGAGTTGTCCTTCACTTTCCTTCTTCGCCAGATAGTTCTTGCACAACTTTGAGGTGTGTTTCGGGTCATTATCTTGCTGAAGAATGAAGGACTGCCCAACTAGCCGTAATCCTGATGGAATGGCATGCCTCTGAAGTATGCTATGATAGCCATGCTGGTTGAGCTTGCCATGGACTTGGTAAAGATCACCAGCTCTGTCACCAGCAAAGCAATCCCAGACCATGTCACTGCCTCCTCCATGCTTGACAGTGGGAACCACACATGCACTCACCCTCTCTGTGTCTTACAAATACTTGGCGGTTGGTCCCAAATATTTAAAATTTTGACTCATCGGTCCATAAGACCGACTTCCATTCCTCAAACGTCCAGTTTCTGTGTTTTTTGGCCCAGGCAAGTCTCTTCCTCTTACTCTGCACTCTTAACAACGGTTTCTTTGCAGCAATTCTTCCAGTTAGGCCAGCTTCACGCAATCTCCTCTGAACAGTTGATGTTGAAAAATCTGTACTTCTAGTAGCATTTAGATGAGCTTGTATTTCAGGGGCGGTTTCGCAGATATGTGACTCGAATGAACTTGTTCTCCGATTCTGAGGTCGCCCTTGGCCTGCCTGACCTTGTTCGGTCCTCATGAGTGCCAGTTTCTTCAAATCGTTTGATGGTCTTGGCCACAGCAGTTA
Source organism: Polyodon spathula (assembly GCF_017654505.1). NCBI lineage: Eukaryota > Metazoa > Chordata > Actinopteri > Acipenseriformes > Polyodontidae > Polyodon > Polyodon spathula. The sequence continues at coordinate 22,214,945 of NC_054549.1, forward strand.
CAGGCACTTGGAAAGTTCTTGCGATTTGTCTTAAAGATTGAGCTTCATTTCTTAAAGTAATTACTCTTTGCTTAACTGAGCATATTTTGTCATTTTCTGCTCCCTTACATTCAGGAATGACAAACTTGTGCCTATGCTACCTATATTTATAGTAATCATGGACCCTCACCTGTTAACAATAATTGGTGACAAAAGGTTAATTAGGTAACATGCTAGTTAACTCTGAGAACATCTAACAAAGACACTTTTATACTTAGGCCAGTGTTCTAACACCGTGTTATACACATTTCAGACTTTTAACTGACTTGGGCTTCAGACTGAAGTCCCCTTGCTCTGGGTGACCATTTCATTGAAATTGACAAGATTTACATTTTCATTTAAAAATTACATTATGATTATCAGCTTATATAAGTACATGTATCATATAATGAAATATTAAGTGTTTATAGACAAGTTTATACAGTTAAAAGCATAGATAATCATGAAAAAACTTGGTTTCAAGCAGGTGTACTCAAACTTTTGACTGATACTGTGCGCACATATATATATATATAATATATATCTATATATATATATAATATATATTCTCAACAACTTACAATGTGTAAATGTTCATATCCAGTTTCATGACAATTGAGTGTTGTGTTTAATGTAAATAAAGAAATAAAAAAAAAACATACATATAACTGCTTCCTCCCTTGCAACCTTTAAACTCAGCAGCTGCAAAAGACTTACTGAATCCCACTGTTTATTCAAGCCACTGTGCAACTTCCCCTAAAAATCAGTGCTCAGAACAATAGGAGATCTTTAGTTCATCCCACCCATTGTGTTCCCTGTCAAACCTGATCCACGGCTTCCCGACAGTAAACACCCCGTTGACGTTACAGTTGATCTTGGAGGATTTCTTTTTTTTTCACAAGGTACTTAAGGTAATGAAAGTACAGTAGTCTCCCAACACGAGCTTCTTAAACAGAAATCCCAGGTGTCTGTTTACTACAGAGTTGAGTTTTCTGCACACTTTTTATCAGGAAGTGGATTTACTTGATCAGTTTGACACCTGTTCACACTCCCCATTGTTTGAGGGAGTTTCTAAATGATTGTATGAATGGCTGTATCAAAAAATGCAAAGGAAACTGATGCAGAAATTATGTTTGAAATAAATAGGTGCAATTACTTTAAGATGGTGTAGTGTTGCTACGTTTCCTTCCTTTTCTGTGTACTTCTCTCATACTTCCTACCACTTTCTTTCTTTCTTTCTTTCTCTTGTGCTTGACACATCATGCATATCCATTTAACAGAAGAAAATGGGTACACTATTGCTGATAATAATAATAATAATAATAATAATAATAATAATAATAATAATAATAATAATAATAATAATAATACTTCATTAAGAGGAGCTCTGAACCCCAAGACAGGATACAGCAGCAGCAGGGCTAGTGTGAGTTTCTAACCCTGCTCAAACTCCTGGTTCCTGATCATTTCAATAATAATAATAATAATAATAATAATGTTTGAGCAAATTTAAGGCAGTTGTTTTGGCTTTTAAACTATAAAAAGCTACAGGCAGGAATACAGTATTATATTTTAACTAATCAGTGTTTATGTTAGGGATGGTTTTAGTTTAAACCGAGGTACCAGATTACCTGGACTGTGACCCAGGACCCTTACCACGGCCACATCACAACAGTCGGAGTGTGTGATAACGCCAACAAAATAATTCCAGTACATCTTATCTGATGTGTATCGCTTTGACATGAAAAACGCGCACATTATGGTCAAAGGCGAATGTGACTTACTGAAATTGTAATTTATTTGAAGCTGCAAGTGAAATGACGCACGACAACATCGCTCCGTGATGAAATGAAGTCAGCATTGCAAACGCCGTGCTTGCTATTCAAGTGCGAGCCAGTGTGTCAGACTTGTGATAAAGCGAGTTATTTTTAAAAGAAAATAAACAGGGTCACTGTCTAAATCAAGCTGTGGGTCCGGAAATGTGCCCCAGATATGGAAGCCCATTTCCCTCACAAAAGGAAAAAAACACACACACAAAATAAATAAATAAATAAATAATGAAAGACATTTTAGAATTTCCATTAAGGTTCATACTATCTCATTTTTTTGACTTAGTATCTCGTTAATTCGACCATACAACCAACATTTATAATCATATAACAGACGTACCCCCTCAACTCAACACGACCAGACCTTTGTGACAGTAAAGAGACACAATGAAGCGTTTTTCCCTTTGTATAAAAGATGTGTCAGCCTCATGAAGAACAAAGTGTGGTTTTCACTAACACTACTGTGCAGAATAAATGATTTAATTTTCTATGGGTAAATATATATATATATATATATATATATATATATATATATATATATATATATATATATATATATATATATATATTTATATATTTTTTTTTTAATATGTCTTTTTCCAGATTTAGTTTAAATCTTGTATTTTTGAGCTCCGCCTGTTATGTGCTTTCACACGATTTGATTGGCTCTTGTAATGCTGAAATGTCCATATTCCCCGATTAGCATTACAAGTGACAACCAAATCGTGGAAAGCACAAAGCAGGGCGGAGTTCATTTGCATACAAACTCCAGATTTAGCTGGCCAGTTAAATATTTAGCTACATTTTAAATATTGTAACTAGATTTATAAATTATATCTGAATGTACACTGAAAATATTTATTTTCACAAGATTTATAAATCTGGGGGAAAAAATACAAGATTTAAACTAAATCTGGAAAAAGACATATTCAAATATTAATGTTTTTTTTTTTTTTTTTTTTTAACACATGGCACCCAATAAACATCAGGACGCGGGACATTTATCAGGACTGTCCCGACCATATAGGGATTGTTGGCGTGTATGCTTAATGAAATAACGAGATACCAAGTCAAAATAGTGAAATATTAAGTTGAAGTAACGAGATACTAAGTCAAAATAACGAGATAGTATGTCAGTTTTATAATGAAAATTTAAAATGTATTTTTTTTTTTGTTTTTTTTTGTTTTTTTTGTTTTTGGTTCACCTCTTCCGGTTACTGTGTCACAAAACGCTCCCAACTTCAATCGTTTTAATTTATTGGTATTAAGCGTATAAATGGATACAATTATTACGGTTGACTATTTTTCCCCAGCATGGGCAGTGTTACCTCCGAAGATCATTTAACTTCAATGAAAATATCTAATTTATCACCATCTTTTTTTCACTGCATAAACAAGGGTAGCAGTTTCTGACGCCACAACACGACCTGTCAGAATTTACTACCACTATTTTCACCAAATAGTAAAAAACAAACAAACCCCAAAGGTAGCAATTTCTGATTTGGGATACAAATTTGTGGCCTCTATAGCCGTCAGATTTTGCTACCGGTAGCAAATTCTGACGGGGAGGCATATTGTGACGATGCGACGGCTTGCTTTTAAATTACACCAACGAAGACATCACATTATATACAGAGGGCAGCATATTGTTTTGTTATTTTCCAGGATGCTTTGAAACTGGAATTTTTAAAAACAGTCTTTAAAATAAAAAAAAAAAAAAAAAAAACATTTTGAAAACCATGCAAGTCACTACTGAAGTCTACGAAATCATTAACTTAAACAGTTTGTCATACAACAGGAGCTAAGGTAAACAACAGCATTCCAACTGCAGTGTTGCTCATAACTGCGCAAAGTGTGAAGTACATCAGTCCACCAGCAGATGGCGCCCTGTGACTGATTGCTTTGTAAGACAATGATGTCCTCTTAAATCAGGTTACTTGAATAGTTGAAACCTCTCTTTGCAAACTCAACGACCACACAGGCCCTAACAGCACTGACAGCTTTTTGTAAAAGTCTCCACACTGTTTTGTTACAGTGTTAATACTTTGCATTTATCGTAGTTTGTTTGCTTTTTAAAAAAAAAATATTCTTTATCATGCCGCCCTTGGTTTTACAAAGTTTATTTATACCTTCACTATGGTGTACTAAACGAAATAGAATATAATAGCCAAATTACCTTAAATTTTAAAAAGGAATCAATAAAAAAAAACCTCATTGGAGTAAATGTAACAACAACTAAGATTGCCAACATCATAAAGAAAGGGAAGGAGAGATTTGAAAAAAAGAGATTTTTTTCCAGTCGTGAATTTTTTTTTTGTCAAGCTGAAGAATAAACGTTATTTACTCTACAGCGCTGGCCAGAAGTTTTGCATTACCCTATAGAAGGAACTAATTTTTGCTTCATGAAGTCGAATGAAACTTGCTGAATAATGTTACGTTAACGTACACACCGCTTTGTAGTTGTTTTCCACATCTACTTAACGCAAAACAAACCCCGTACAAATTGAAAAATGTGTCATTTCGAAATCTAACATGAAATGTACTATTATGGCTGCTGGCAGACTTTTCGCGATATCATCTTGTTATTTAGTTGATTGCATGATGTTAAATAAAATATCTAAATTATGTTTATAGGCTTTTTTTTAAAACTAGGTCTCAATTCTAAATTCAAGATGATTCAAAACTTTTGGCGACAGCTGTAAACGAGAACAGGACAACGTTTTTTATTATTATTATTATTATTATTATTATTATTATTATTATTATTATTATTATTATACACTAGACCGTGAGGTTCCAACGTGACTTCAGACTGCATATATGTTAACATACAGCGCTAAAATAAAGACTGAAAAGGATTAATAATATTCTATATGCTTCTTACAACAACAGCACCCACACACGCAGCTGTATTCTATACCTTGCCGACCTCGTTAATTACTTCCTAAGATCCGAGTGAGAACAAAAGCTGGATATGGACTGGAAAGGAGAAGAAAAAAAGCGTTCTTTGTACAGAATAGGGGCGCTGGACTAACACTGTATAGGGTTTCTTCCAGGGAGTACAGATTGGTGTAACGTTTCGATGGGATACAATAGCGGCACAGCGTTTCTGTGTAGCCGCGGGGCACTGAATTCCTCTGCGGCAGTCACCACTCTCCGGTTACCTCCGTGCTTCAACACAAGTCTTAACCCCGAGGACGTGCATTTTCTCCCAAACCTGGTTGGCCCGGTTTTTCCACAGCCCTTCCCCTTTTCCATCTCCCCTTCTTTGTCTTCTTGATCAAGACGGAGCTTGTCGCTGAGTTATGGTATGCTTTCCTGTCTTTACCCACCCAGTTATTAAACAACTTCAAGGTGCAAGAGATAAAAGAGACCGCGTTGCACACACAAACCTGAAGCGAACCATTTTTTTTTTTTTTTGGTGTTTGTTCTCTGGTTTTGTTTAGTGGGTTACAAGGATCTTTCGAGCTGTTCTGCCTTGAGCCAAAACACTTAAAAGCATTGCTAAGCAAGGTTTGCCGTTTTGATTTGCGACATTAACACCAGGACTGTAGCAGTTCACTGTATTGATGAACTCTGATACTTTCTTTATGTGCTGTATCACACCATTAACAGAGATATGTATCTATAGCGATACACAATCGATAGCACATCACAGCTCATCGTAGTTCACCAAATGGTTCTGGAATGAAGAACAAGTGTGTTTTATACCTGGCATGAATCCATACTCTCCGGAGCTTGTTTTGTTGTCTTTTAATAAAGCAGTCTGTCATTAAATGATCATCTTATTAATCATACAAGTAGCCAATCACATGTAAGCGTGATATATTCCATATAGTGACATGCATATTGCAATGCGTTATAACGTATAATGTGACATTAGTGTAATGTCGCACGCCTAATTAGCACCGTCTCTCCCTCGTATTAAAGAGATTTCAAATGGTCAGTAATCGGGCATCCCTTATAAAAGTTTCCCACAGTAAAGGCACAGCAAAGTGTAATAAAACAGTGAATGGTAAAGCATGGGCAAATCAACAGTGCAAAGGTCACTCTTGAAATCAGGACTTAAAGGATGTGTTGCAGTAAGAATACCTCTGTGAAGAAAGGGGAACAAAACTAAAAAGCTAAAATATGCACAGAAATTGGACTATGGAATAATGGTCAAAGATGCTTTGGACTTGATGGATGGACAGTGACACCTGTGCCTTCTGCCAGTTCTGTTGTCAATTCAACGCTTGTCTTCTTTCTGTTCCTCAAGGATATTATCTTCAAGTATTGCTCATCCTTGTTAGACAGCTTTTTGGGTCTTCCAGTCCTGGGTTTGTCAATTACAGATGATGCTTCTCTGTACTTGTTGATTCTGCTTCGGATACCACACCTTGAAAATCGAGGGATGCAAGTGTTTTTCTTTCTTTATGCAAGTCAAGGTTGTTATAACAGTAGAAAACGCTAGTGGAGGCTTTGAGTAAATTGTTGATGCTCATAATGCATCAGAGTAGAACAATGCAACATGTCTAAGACTTTTGCATAGCAGTGTATACATAGATAGTATCTCCATTTGTCTATACACAATGACTCATTACAACTGACACTCTCTGTTATGGGATAGGAGCATTGGATCATTTTGCATGTCACACCATCAGAGATACAGTCACCTGGGCACATTGACTTACACAAGAAAAAATGGTCAGCATTGCCTTGGCAAGCCCAGTACATCACAGACACAGAGAGCTTTCTCAGCAGCACAGCCAGTCCCAGCCAGGGGGAGTCACATTCTCCTGGCTTCCCGGCAGCTGATCAAAGCCGAGATGAAGGTCGCAGGTGCAGTGGGGAACAGGAGGCAGTAACTCGACCCAACGATCAAACACAGTCCCCCGAGGGTTTCGGCAAACTCAAACACACACCTGCCAGACTCTGATCTCACCCAGACCAGACACTCCTAACCCGTCTGATGCTTCGGTAAATGGAACACCATCCATTCTGTTTATTTGGTTTTGTGCCCCACATGGGTAGCTTCAGCTCGAGTGGACAAACAGGTGGTTACTTTACCCCATGGGTCAATCACTTTCGTTTTTCCATTGTATTGGGGTGGAAAAGCTCCTGAAAAACTTTGAAGATGACTCAGGATGTCTGGGTCACCTCACACATGGGTCGTTACTAAATTTTCATTGCATTAGTTAATAATAAAAAAAAATGACAAATGTCTTTTGCACTCTTTTTAATATACATCCCACAAACAGGAGTAGTTACTTATATATTTCAGGGCTTCTGATAGTGTTGTACCCTAACTTTTCTACTCTCCTTCAAGAATTGATCCATTCGTGTATCTCAATCACAACTGTGAAATGTGTTAATAGTAACATTGAATTAAATCGATGTTTTCTGTGACACAAATAAATGGGCTTTTTTAAATCAGCCAAGCCTTAATTTTTCATTTACAAGCAGAATGTACAAACAAGATCGCAACATGTGAATAAATGACTTCTCTTTTATTAAAGCAATAAGGAAAAATTGTGAATATTTCATGCTGGACAAACCCTGTTACAATCGCTATGCATAACTGCACATTAATAAAAGGTGACTCATACTGAGACACAGACAGGCTACTGCAAAGGTAAATGACAGTCTAGTAAACACTACCAGGAGTTCAATGCAGTCCCTTTGTTCTCCTCGTGGTATGTCGCGATATTGCTTGGTGTCCGGCAGTGGTTAGGGTCTCCTGGAGGTTATAAGGCTCTTTGTTTGATAGGTCTTAAAATGTGAGAGTCTGAACATCTGCTGGACAGAGCAACCCGCAGAAAACTACTGCCCACAGGGTAAGAAAAGATGACCAACACTGAACAATACCCCCCTGTCATTCATCCCTGGGCTTCGGGGCAGTAGTTTGTATGAGAGCCATCAATTACTAGTCTTTATTTCACTTAAGCATACTTGATTGACAGCTAAAGATGCAGTTACTGCATGTTTAAAACCCTTTGTCTGTTTCTTAATTAGCTCTGGTGTGGTTTTCACACGCAGCCTTTTCAATGTGTAGTTCAACTGTTTAGCTCAGTGCATGGGAATTTCATACATTACAAAATGACAACACTGTTTGGCACAATATACTTTGGCTTCTCCGCATGAGAAAGGAGGCATGGGGTGTTCAGGGGACTCCTGGAACCCAATCAACCCAATCTGGGGGGCTGAATATCAGTGGTACCTTCGCTCGAAGAATCCAGCCAAACTTCTATATACCACAGGAACTCAGCATGCTGTACCACTGAACTTCACATTGCAAAATCGTAGCAAAGTATAATAAAGCACAGTGAAAGCATGGGAGAATGGGGAAGCACAGAGAGGTATGGTAATGCATAGGGAAGCATTGTAAAGCACAGAGAGGTATGGTAATGCATAGGGAAGCATTGTAAAGCACAGAGAGGTATGGGAAAGCATAGGGAAGCATTAACAAGCACAGAGAGGTATGATAAAGCATAGGGAAGCATTGTAAAGCACAGAGAGGTATGGTAAAGCTTAGGGAAGCATTGTAAAGCACAGAGAGGTATGGTAAAGCACAGGCAAGCACTGTAAACCACAGAGGGGGGGTGGTAAAGCATATTCAAACCATGGTAAACTTTTATAATTAGTTAAGGTATTTGTTTTGCCAAATGGAGGTTCGTCACTGAAACGTCACTCTGTTGTTTCTGCAAACGGGCGCTAATCTCAAGTCAAAATTTACAGCACACTGTAGACAGAGCACTTCTCGGATTGGTCAACAATGACAACATGACTTCCAGGAATCAACGCCTCATTCCCGCTGCTAGTGTGTTGGTTCCCAGCATTTGGGAGCATGCCTTCTGTACCTGAAGGGGTTTCGAAGCAGGTCCGGGCAGATCCCAGGTATTCAACTCAGCTGGCTTTGTGCAGAAATGTGAGCAACGGGTACTGGAATTTACTAGACAAGTCCGGACACATGCAAACACATCATGAGCCACTCAATGCAATGGTTCTCATAGCTTCAGCACTTCCTGTTTAGGCTTTCCAATTCGGGAAACCATTTTTCAAATGTTATCAATGTTATCTGTCAAGGTCACACCCCCCCAACCCAAAGTTTGAGAAAGTTCAATTGCATTGTCAGTTTGCCCATGCTTTTCCCATGGTTGTACTGTGCACAGTTTTCATATGCTTTACCATACCTCTCTGCTTTACAATGCTTCCCTATGCTTTAACAGACCTCTCTGTGCTTTACAATGCTTCCCTATGCTTTAACAGACCTCTCTGTGCTTTACAATGCTTCCCTATGCTTTACCAGACCTCTCTGTGCTTTACAATGCTTCCCTATGCTTTACCATACCTCTCTGTGCTTTACAATGCTTCCCTATGCTTTACCATACCTCTCTGTGCTTTACAATGCTTCCCTATGCTTTACCAGACCTCTCTGTGCTTTACAATGCTTCCCTATGCTTTACCAGACCTCTCTGTGCTTTACAATGCTTCCCTATGCTTTACCAGACCTCTCTGTGCTTTACAATGCTTCCCTATGCTTTACCATACCTCTCTGCTTTACAATGCTTCCCTATGCTTTACCAGACCTATCTGTGCTTTACAATGCTTCCCTATGCTTTACCAGACCTCTCTGTGCTTTACAATGCTTCCCTATGCTTTACCAGACCTCTCTGTGCTTTACAATGCTTCCCTATGCTTTACCAGACCTCTCTGTGCTTTACAATGCTTCCCTATGCTTTACCAGACCTCTCTGTGCTTTACAATGCTTCCCTATGCTTTACCATACCTCTCTGCTTTACAATGCTTCCCTATGCTTTACCAGACCTCTCTGTGCTTTACAATGCTTCCCTATGCTTTACCAGACCTCTCTACTTTACAATGCTTCCCTATGCTTTACCAGACCTCTCTATGCTTTACAATGCTTCCCTATGCTTTACCAGACCTCTCTGTGCTTTACAACACTTCCCTATGCTTTACCATACTTTATTATACTTTGCTGTGCTTTTACGATTGTAAACTTTATTAAAGTGAAAGGACATCTAAACGAGCACAGTGTGGGGCTGTAGAAGATACACAGCTCTCTTTTTTTGCATGCACACTAATCAAGTCCAAAGCTGTACAGTGTCTGTGAGGTGCAACAGAATTTTGCAATAAAACGAGAGTGGGGCCACCATTCAAAAACTGTTACCTAGGCATACTGTGGCTGACCAAGCTGGTAGTAAAACCTGGAATTGGTGAAACTGCTATGCAGTAGGAGTCTTATTTTTGCTAGCAATTTGCCCATAGAGGAAAACAAAGCCCTTTTGTTTTCTTGTTTACTCATTGAAAAAATGCACTGGGAGAAACCGTCTGTGTTGAAGCGAAAACTATTTTTTTTCAATGCCCTCAGAGATACTGTTAATTAGGCATAAATGCCACGAACAGTCCTGCCAAACTCTTTTATATCGAGTTTAAAAACTCACGCAGGGCAATGCAAAACAACGCCACATAACCTTTCTACAGACTACAGACAAAACAGTGATGGAAAACTCTTAGCTTTAATCACAAAAGGTGTAGCGAGACATTGATCTCACGATGCGAGACACAGGTCATGAAACAACGTTCAGCACGATACATGCGATTGTCCAGATCGGACACTTGCATGATGCACAACAAGATAAAAGGATCATTAAAAAAACACTATAAAACACATGTGTTCTTGTTAAATCCATGTCCTATTGTAAGTGACTCTGCATATAATGCACAGTTCACAGCCTGCCTCTGTAGAGTGCTACGTCTTTACCAGCTTAATCAATCACAGTTCCATGCTGTGGTTCACACTGAGCGATCGTTCTTGATGTAGTTTCAACCACTTTTAGATTACCTTAATTGTTTGAAGAAAAATAATGTAATTGCATATATAACTAACTGTAATTTCAGCCAACAATTCTGCTGTGATTATAACTGAGTCCTTGTCTAGTCTAGTCTCGCAATACTTATTAAATTCATGCAGCCAACTGAAATTCATTTTTTTCTTTCCTCCTATTTCCTTTATTAATACTAACAATGTTTAGCTTCTTTTTTTTTAAGATGATTCATGATATGCAAATATTTCAAACTGATAGATACAGGGCTGCTTCCTGGCTGTTTGGTAATTCACCAAACTGAACTATAACATATAAGCTAACAACCAAAAGATCTTCAACAGAACCCAAAATAAGACTCCTATTGCATAGCAGTTTCACCCTTTCGAGGTTTTAATATGAGCTTGATTTGCCACAGCGTGTAGAGGTAACAAACTCAGGATTGGATCAAACCGCTATGCAATGTGAGCCTTGTTCCATCCCTGAAATAAGAGGGGTAGTGACATGACATTACAAGTGCTAATAACATGGTAAGAACATAGATTTTACAAACTTGAGCTGGCTCTCCTTTACCAACACACTGCAACTGAAAATTTTAAACATTCAATCCTGAAATGAGTTATAGTAAAACTAATTTCATTGGAAGTGCTGATCAAGACAATAAACTTCATGGTGGTACAGCGGTTAGGGAACAGGGCTTGTTAACATGAGGTTTCCAGTTCATTCCCAGCCACTGACTCACTGCGTGTGCCCCTGAGCAAGTCACTTCACCGCCTTGCGATCTGGATGAGACATAAAACAAACAAGGTCATATTGTAAGTGAATCTGCAGCAGCTGTTGATTCACAGTTCACCCCCTAGACTCTGTAAGTTGCTTTGGATAAAAACATCTGCTAAATCAGCAATCATTTGCTTAATTAGACCTTTTCAGCTCTTAAAAAGTTGCAGAGTTTAAAGTTACTTTATAAAATGTTATAGTTAACTTGAAATCTGCAAGTGTTTAGGAAAAAACAATTTAAAAAGTCTAATTAAGCAAATGATCAGTTCAATTTGTGGTCTAGGGACTGGGGGCTGAAAATCATGGTGCTAAATGACTAATTAACAATAACTCCCCTAACTGAATTATTTTTAAAACTTGCTAAATGGCCCAGTATATTGGCATAGTCCTACGTTTAGTTCAGCAGAGTTGTCTTATTAAAATTCAACTTTAATCTCTTGTCTATGCAAGAAAATGCAGGCTGGAATGTGCATGCAAACAAAGAACCCTTCCCAAACCACATAGATTAAGGACGGTATGCAACCAGTTAAGAATTTTGCATTAACTTCTACCACATCATTTTGCAACTACTCCTGCCTGTTCTTGTTAATATCAGAATTTGCCAGTACCAACCAATAGCGCATAATCTACACAGACTCTCCAAAATGCACATCTGAATAAACATTGAAGGTCTATATTTACAACCCATTTTACCTTCCTCCAAAAAACGCTTGCTAAATTGAACACCATGACACTAAAGATAAGGAGGAATGGAGCAACTCAAAATTTCATCCAGCGATTTTAATAAATTCAGCTGCAACAAGGCTACAGAGCAGGGAGCAGGGCTTCCCAGCCTGGGTCCTGGGGACCCCTGTGTCTTCTGGGTTTCATTTCAGTTCACAATAATAATACCTTCATTTTACATAGCGGGCCACCATCAGAAAGTGCTTTACAGAGATAGGCTGTGAACTGTACATTATATGCAGTCACTTACAATAGGACATTGATTTAACATCTCATCTGCAGGACGGAGCAAAAGGAGGTGGTAACTTGCTCAGGGTCACACAGAGCAAGTCAGTCAGTGGCAGAGGTGGGATTTAAAACGGGGACCTGCTGTTTACTAGTCCTGGACTTTAAGTACTGGACCTCCTCTATAAAGTCTTCACTTGATTTCAGCTCTTAAACAGTTGCAGACTTCAAGTTAGCTGTAGCTTTTAAGATGGAATTTGAACTATGCAACTTTTTAGGAGGTGAAAATAAAGAATTTCTAATTAAGCAAATTATCAGTTCAATTAAGGGTCTAGTTAAGTAACTGAGAGATCAATTGTAATTGAAAACCAGAAGACACATTCACTCTTAAAAACCACAGGGTATTGCAAAGACAATGAGGAATAAACAGGACCTCCCAGCCCTGGGAAAGAATGCACTCGCGAGTCAGGTTCAATGCGATGTTGGGTTCCGGAAGATGGTCCCTGCATCAACATGTCGAATGAATACCTGCCCCCATTGCTCACATTTCTGCTCAGCCGGTTAGCTCGGAAAATATTCGACGCACATACCTTGCTCGGACTTGCATAGTCAATTAATTTGGCAAAAACAACATCTAAAATGACAGTGAATCCCAAAAATGGTCTCAGAACCTTGCAGGGTAACTAGCTGTGAACCGGTAAAACTACAAAGCTTGCAGGATGTTCACTACACACAGTTACTAACTGAATCCAGACAATACAGTCACCGGTGTGTCATTATTACTGTTAATCTTTGAGTCTGAAAATATTGCCAGTGGCTGGTGCACAGTGGCTTCAAGTTTTACAGTGTTAACGATAAAGGCATTGCCTTAACGTTGCTGTGTGTTATCCTTAGCGATATAACTTATTTTATTTGCTCATCAGGAGTCATAAATCAACCTGGGGATGCATGCCTCAAATTTAGTTTCATGCAACCTGGGGATGCATGCCTCAAAATTGCATTCAGATTATGTTCCCTCCTGCAACAATTCTGGCGAGTGAAATTAATACTGTAGGAACAGAAAACCAGCATTGTTGCAGGGGGAGCGTGTTCTGGGTACACTGCGATGTCTCTCAATCAATCTTTATTTTATACAGCGCCTTTCATAGTGGAACACCATCACAGAGCACTTTACAAGATGCAGTAAATACAAGAAAATCCATAATACTTCAAATAGAGAAATTCATAATGCATGATATACAGAGGAAAGTGCATAATACATGATAGTAGCATAATGCATGAAATAGTACATTAAATATAGTGGAAAGTGCAGAATACATGATAGAAGCATAATAGGTGAAACAGTAGCAGCAGCTAATAACAGATATCAGGCTTAAGGAGCATGATATCTCCCTGTCTTTGGTCTTTCAAATATGGTTCCTGGAACTTGGTCTAAAGAATCACAGAATACCTGGTTCTGTACCAAGCACGAAGCCAATGTGTACAGAGTAGATCTGGCAAAGTAGTCTAAGGTTAGTTTTATTTTACTTCGTCTAAACGTGCACCCGTTCACTAAACGTTTAAACTAACCTCAGATGCATCATCCCCAAACTTTATTCACTTTTAATTGTGAGGCCGCAAAGTGATTTTTCATTTAATCGAAAAATGTACGATTCGTGCAGTCTTCCAATCAAACTTGTGCACTCTGCTTAATCGAAGAGCTCAAATGTAAACAATCGGATATATAGGTTATATACAAATGGCAGAGTGCCTGTAACAACGTCTTAAATACGTAAACAAATACATTTTGTAAAAACCTTTGTTAACAGAATGTACGATGTACAATTTAAAAAAAAACTCTCTCTCTCTCTCTCTCTCTCTCTCTCTCTCCATTCACACACACACACACACACACACACACACACACACACACACACACACACACACACACACACACACACACACACACACACACACACACTCACACACACACACACACACACACACACACACACACACACACACACACACACACACACACACACACACACACACACTACACCGCGTCCAACAGCGCGTTTCACAAAACGCCGTTCCGGTACGGTGCAAAAGGTTTAAAAAAGTTGGTTGTTTTCGGGTCGCAACGCCGTAGTGACAGCAGGAAGCGCACTAGCAATTTACAACTAATTAAATAAATGACTAAATTAAAGTATTTCACGTTGTTTTCTTAATTCACGGAATTAACAGATACAATAAGAAGTACTTACTTTATTTAAATTGGCTAAATTCTCCCCTGGTGTGCCGCGCAACGGCCTGAAACCTAGTCTCCAAGTTCCAAGCCGCAAAGTGGCTTCCTGATCCCCCAGTTTAAGTATATATTAATAAATTCAGTATACAATTCGTGCCCCCATTTGTTAAAGCCATATTGAAACAATAGGCTGATCTCAAAATACTCTACCAGGTTGTAGTCTCTCTTGAAAATCAAATGTTGGTTCAAAATCCACTGAATACTCAGCCATACTCAAAATACTACTTGAAAGAATGTAGCTTTCTGTGCTGTTAATCAGAGATAGATGTAGACTGAGCTTACACATCAGTTTACTCAGAGAGTATCTTTGTGTGCAAACCACCCATAATCTTAATATTGATTGTATCCCATAATGGTTAACCACACCGAAGCTGTTTAAAGATAATGCTCCCATTTCAAATAGGTGATGTGTGCAGAAAACATTTTTAAAAAGGAGCAACGACCATAAAAGGCATAATTATAAAATATTTATTAAAAAACGTAATTTCCATTTTACCAACATAGTTCAACAAGTAAGACATTCAGTAGGCAGAATACCACATAATAAATAATATAAAAACATAAAAAAGACCACATATACATTTGAGTTCATAAAACTATACAAAATAAAAACACACAAAACTGCTTCTAGAACTTGCTAGAAGGACGCCCGTTTAGAAAAAACAAACAAACTTGAAAGTAAAAGTTCTAGAAAATGCATTCTGGAATATGTTGTAGCCTGTAGGATTTCAGAAGGAAATGGAAAAAGAACCCCCAAAAAAATTAACAGCTCTAGAATGTTCTAGGAGTGTTCTAGAAAAAAGAAAAAAAAACAGACCGATGTTAACCAAGCAGTAAAGATTCAAGAAATATTTCATGATTAACAACGTTTTTTTTTTTTGGTTTGTTTGTTTTTTTTATACTTAACATCTTTGATCTGGTATGTTCTAGAATGCAATAATTTTTCCCACTTTTCTAGAATTCTTTACACCATTGGGCAGTAAACACATGAAGATTCTCTTCTGATATAAGCTGGCTGTGCTCCTTTAGCTCAGTGTTAGGCAAAGTTCTACTCTTTGGTGGATTTTAAGATACAGTAATGAAGGATACCCCATCATAAAACACCTTTATTAGCGCTATCACTTGGACTTTCAGTGCTGTAAGTCTTTTCTTTTGACCCTCGAAGACCATCAATGTCAGCGTCATTAGTCTGTGCATCTCCGTTCAACTTGTGAAGACCACCAAGAGTCTCTAGTCCTGCTTAGGGGGAGAGTGCAGACTGCTGCTTGCCCCGGGAAGCTCCGACTGGGCTGTGGGGGCTGTTTGCCCTGGCTGGGGAGGAAGCACTGCTAGGGCTGTCTGGAGGGGAGGTAGCCTTGATCTGCAGCCACTTCTCCCCCAGCGCCTTCGCGAAATGGTCGTCCACCGAAGTGTTAATAGAAGCCAAGCTGGAGCTGGCCTCACTGTACTTTTTTCCCAAGCTTCTTCTGAAATGCTCCTCCACCACTGGGTCGCAGGTAGGGGGCGCTGCAACTGCTTGAGAGAGAGAGTGGAAAAATTTAGCAAGGTCCAACTTTTATTGAATAATACAGTAGGATTCACACCTTGGGTCTGATTTGGTTCTAAAAGTATCCATCTGGTTGCTTTTATTAAACTTAAAATGTAATATTCTGTTTTGTTTTTATGTATGTGCACATTTTTTTTTAAAAAATTCTGGAGTTTAATTAAAAATGTCTAGAATGTTCCTAGCTGTTCTAGAAAAAAAAAAAAAAACTAGACCAAGTAACTGCAAGTGAAAGAAATGTTTTAGACATGACCCTTTCCGAATATTTTATTTGTTACCGTGCTTTATTATATTTTGATGTGCTTTTACGATGGGGAACTTGTATAAGGGTTAATTTACCATAGTTTGTTTTTGAAATCTGCTTTACCAGACCTCTCTGTGCTTTACAATGATTTCACTGTGCTTCATTACACTATGGGACACTTTTATAAAGGGTGTCAAGCTTTCTATTTGATCCAATGCATTAAAAGGTATGAGTTAATAAACTTACCAGAAGAACAACAGCTTGAGGGCAGGTCAGGTGATTTACTGCTGGACCGCTGAGCCGAAGAGACACAGGTGATCACAGAAGGGCGCATCTATGGGAAGAGAGGAGAGTGATGGTTGGGGGACAGCATGGAACGTCTTGCCTGCTTTCAACAGTTGTTGACTCCCAGCTCCATGGCTACCTGAGGCGTGTTTCATCATAGCTATTCGCTAACCTGTTTCCACTTGTCTGGAGATCTCGCCCATAATAAAACAAAATTCTCCTTTCAAGACCGATGTTGTTGTCAGACAGCGGCAACCTAATGGGGCTTGCAATGGTAGCACTTGGGCAACTGCAATGGGGTGAGACTGCTGTTGGGAGAATGGGATCACAGCATGCCAACTATACCCTTCCTAAATCATCTTCAGTGTCAATGAAGAGACAGGTAGTGGCACAACATTGGCAATGGTGCCGTCCTAGCATATGGTAATATAAGGGCAGCTGCAATGATATGAGGCTGCCATTGGTAGAATGGGACCACAGCATGCCAACTATACCCTTCCCAAATGATCTTCAATGGCAACCTGAGATAAGACAGTGTTCAAGATTTGTGCCATCGCTGGTAATGCAACGGTATTTCTGCTGTAATGGCATTCCAATTTGGAATAGAATGTGTTTCTGTTCAGGCTTGTCGTAATGAGATTCCAGCCCCCATCCCTCAGATTTGGGCTCACAAACTGGCTGGACTGATTATTTGAGACCTGCTGGGACTTGTAGAAAAGATGCCTTAGTGTGGCTTCCTCTAAGTGTTCATTCTTTAGTGGTCTTTACCTGCTGTGCTCTGGCACTGGGACTCCTTGTCCCAGGGCTTGCCAGTGTCCCAGTAGCTGTAGTGCCTTCACTGGGAGAGCAATAGCCAGGCTTTTTGATCAGCGCTAGGGGCTCGTCCATTGGTGGGCTGGCATAGGTGGGGCTTGGCAGCTGGTGAACGGGAATGGTCCTTCTCATCGACGCGGTGATGCCCGCTGGTGGTGGGGCCTGACGCTCTGGGGGGCTGCGGCTGGACTCCCTCTGGAAGCTGCGAGTGGCATCGCCGAAAAGGGCCCTCTCTCTTCTGGAAGAAGGAATAGCAAGGTTAGAAAAGAGGTCCTATGTTATAGGCTTTGTGTAACTACGCAGTTACAATTCAAGGACTGAGAGATTCAAACTTACGTTATCAGCGCCATAGGTGATCGCTTCACTTTCACCGGCTTCTCTTCCACAGATTGGCTGCGGTCCGGGCTGTACTTGCGTTTGATTGGGTAGACGGGTGGATGTCCTGTCCTGTGATTGGACAGTTGCCTGTACCTGTCTTCAGCTCTCAAGCTAGGTTGTCCTATGGGTAAAAATATATATGCAGGTTAGGCTGAGCAAGACAATGTCTAGTAAAATCGACACCTTTTGTAATGAATATAAATCAAAATGGGTTTACTGCTCCTAAAACAAAAATTAAAAATTGTTTCCCCATTTAAAATGTTTTTTTTACAAAGATTATTGTAAAGCAATAATAATAATAATAATAATAATAATAATAATAATAATAATAATAATAATACAAGTTTGAAAACTTTTCTTTAGAAGGTAAAACAAAGAAAAAAAAGTCCTCAGCTACAGGCATTGACTTAATAGTCAGTTTTATACTTCTATCCATAAAATGTGACTTTATTTTAAAATATAAAATCGATCATTAGTGTGAAGACACTCCAACACCTGAGCTGAGTTTTTTCATAAAGTAAAAAAAAGAAAAGAAAAAAAAAATCAACCCATTTTAAATACTGAACAAAACCAGTAACTATTGCTTTGTTGGCTTTTAAGCTGAAGTAACCTGATCCTCTGATCTCCTGCAGCCTTCTGCGTTTGCAATACTAAGTAACGACATTCCGAAGTGGAATTACTGGAATTCTGAGAATTCCCACTAATGGTATTGTTGCTCCTACAAGACGGAACTCGACGGTCCCTCAGCCTTGAGGCTTGATTATTCACATCCGGAGAGCGCAGCTCGCTGTGACTGAGGTCAGAGAGTGGAGGTGGGAGCTGAGCTCACTTTACATAGCCTGAAGTTAGAGGACCTGAGATGTTTATCCGAACTGAGGTAAAACACGGTCAATCAGGGACAACTGAATGGCCAAGGAAAAGCCTGCTATAACCTGATTAAATATATTCTCTATATACAATAAGCGCATAATTACACAAAGCATTTCTCTTTGATACACTTTATCACTGTTGCAGTTATAAACACTGCACATAGATATAAAAGGTTAAAAAAAACACCTTCAAAGGGGAGGATCTTTCTGCACACATATTTCATTTACACATATATGATACAGGGATGGAAATAAGACTCCCATTACATAGTGGTTTGATCCATTCCTGGTTTTACTAGAAGTTTAATAAGACACGTCTGAGTCTGTTACCTCTACACACTGTGGCTGATGAAGCTTGTAGTAAAACCTGGAATGGGTGAAAGTGCTCTGCAATAGGAGTCTTCCACCCTGTGAATATTATACTACATGCAGGATGTTTGGTTCTTACAATCAGAATCAATGCGATTCAAAATCAAGACTGCTTACATTGCAGAATTCATTTAAAAAAAGTAACATGCTCTTACCTTCCAAGATATAAACTTTGAATCCGCTGTTCATTCGGGTAATGTAGTGGAAGTTGGCTACAGCCATGTTCAGATCTGAATATATATACTTTTTAAACTTTTTAAAAACTCTTTAAATATCCTGAGTGGAGGTGGAGTTAAAATATATATATATATATATATATATATATATATATATATATATATATATGATATCTGTGAAAATTCAGCCCTGGTAAATTCGTGACAGCTATTGAACACAAAAAGCAACACAAAATAATTTCAGGTTGAATTTTTCTCTCTCTCTCTCTCTCTCTCTCTCTCTCTCTCTCTCTCTCTCTCTCTCTCCTCTCTCTGCAGATCCTACTTCTTCAATCTATCATTTCAGACTGTGGTTTGTTTTCTCCGGCACAGCGAATTATAAAGCCTGAGCTTGGCCGATTGGCGCTCCCTGCGGCCAATGGGAGCAGGCCCCGCCTCTCTTTGTTCTTTGTGTTTTGCTTTGGTATAAGCGAATCTGCCAATAAAGCATATGGAGGATAGGCAGCCATTATCCTGCCCTGATAATGCTGCTAACTCTAGCCCCAAGCAAAACACACACACACATATATATATATATATATATATATATATATATATATATATATATATATATATATATATATATATATATCATACACCCCTGTAGCACAGAAGAAAACAGTATAACTATGTATCTGTTAAAACCTAAGGTTTTAATAAGGTATCACAAGATATAGTATTTTTCCCCCTATAGAAACCTATGGTGCAATATGTGTTTTGCATTAAAAATGCTGAATAATGCAATAATGTTAGCTTATTGATCCCAGAATCTCATCAAGCAGCTTCTTAAAGGATCCCAGGGTGTCAGCTTCAACAACGTAACAATGACCTTGATTAAAAGTCACCTTCAGAAACGACTGGGACCCTGCTAAGAATGTCACTGGCTACCATTTTCTGAAAGATCTCTCGCTTGTGTGTCTTAGATATTAGTGAGAGCTACAGCAGCTACCTCAGCAAACAGGTTCAGCTGCAAACATTTTCACATACAAATTAAAAGCAAGGCAAATGCATTTGGAACAGCGTTTAGGCCATGCTGCGTTACACCCAAAAGTCATGCAAACTACCCAGAACGAAATGGCATCTGTTTAAAGGAATTTAATCCACCCTAGTTCAGTCTTTTAAGCTCATCATAGTCAGCACCCTAATATTAACAGTTCACGTGCCCTTTCCACTATCACAGTCATACCCAAAACGTGGGAATATAAAACATACCTTGCCTAACCTTGCCCAGAGGCACCATCTTACAGGAAAGTATCATAATTCGCCACTGTGTGTATAAAGAGACGATTGCTTTTTTTAAAATGTTTTCATTTTGCTTTCTTTTTATCCCCGACAGTTATCGTGACTTCAAGCCATTTCCCAAGCTCGTATGGTATTTGCAAATCTCTCTAATGCAGACCCACACAGAAATGACAAAGCACACAGGCTTCTGTTTAATGCAAGGAAAACACCGGGGGTAGCCAACACAGGCTACTAATTAATATAGGCAGTGACATGATCCTATCCATACTTGACATTACCATAGCTATACTGTCCAATATTAGTTCCATTGAGTTTCCACAGCTGGTAATGCTGCAGTTGGATAATGGTTCTGTAGCTTGGCTTTCCTCAGTAAAAGCCCAGAGCAGATCACATTGCATACTGTAACCCAAAAGACCTTTTTTAGGGCGTCCTTGATAGAAGTCTTTTAAAATCTTCATGCAATACTTTTAGTGTGGCACAGGGTAAAAAAAAAAAATGGACAGAAGGTTGTTAAGATTGTCCCCTTCGTTCACGATTTTCGTTCAGACATTTTAAAAGCAATTTGTGTGAACTCTATGAAGTTCGAGAAGCTGTCTCGACATAAAAAAAGTGGTCAAGGAAAAATGACTTCACCAACAAATGTATCCAGACAGAGGTGAGGCAGATTTCAAAGCAAGTTTAGGCAGTTTTACTAGAAACAAAAGTGCCTTTTTTTCCAAGCCAAAAGGAGGCTGAATGACTGAGCAAGCTGCTTATATTCATTCTGTTTAAAATAAAACAAAAACAAGCACTAGATAAATCCATGTTCTCCAGGATACAGTTACGTTTCAACGAAAAGTAACCTTTTCCCCAGTATAGCACTCTCTAATTGTAAAGCCTTTGAAATCATAACAATGTGAGTATTGCCTTACTGTGCTGCATCCTTGCATTATTCACCAGATTGAGGGTGTAGATGGCAGGTGTGCACATTTGTTAAAACCATTGAAAACTCATATTCAGAGCCAGTGCCATTCCAAACGTGTTCTTAACTGAGTATGCATTAAAAAAATAGATAGGAAACTTAATGCAGTACAATCATGCACACAATGAGTGAAGGGGTTATGGACTGTGCTGAATTATATAAATGCATCCGATATCTCACCTCCACAGTGGTGCAGTAACTTGCATAGGCAGCTGCAATGGGGGAAATATGTTTCTTTGTCTCTGTGGAACAATGCATCCTACAGGCTCAATTTAACTCAGTGAAAGGAGAGATGGGACTCTCCAAATCGTCCACTAGCTTGTTCATACAAGTCAGGAAATCCAAACGGGCTCCTTACCTCTCCCAAAAGATGTGGAAAATGCAGTCAAACCAGATCTTAGATTAGGGGAAGGCAGGTAGTGACTATATTCGACAGAAAAGGCAAACAATGGCAGAAGCGCTGTTTGCATTAGCAATGCAAATGAACCCACAGTGCTGAACGCTTGTTCAAACACATTTGAGAAGGACTCAAGCATCACTCAAAAGGACAACCAGGTCCAAGCTGTCAACAAATTTTAAAACCTTATTTTTTCATGCACCTCATTGCAAAAAATAAGAAAGTTAACATCCTTTTTATAAGTGGGAAACATGTGCCTTGTACCTTCAAAGAGTTAGCAGTATTAATACTGCATTTCTTAAATTATTGAATTGGGTTTAAAATCAGGCTTTGGAAGTAAAATATATTTGAGTAATAAAAGGTGCCTTTTAACATGTTTTTTTTTATTATATAAAAAAAGACACCAGAAAGGAATGTGTCATGTACATGTACATATATATACCTATTCACCCTTATATGACATATATAATTATATATATAACTATTTATATATATCATTATATATATTATATTTATATAAAACATACTGAGTCAGGCCTTTCTGTGTCTTTTCTCCTGTGCTTTAAGTTATGCTGTCTCATTAAAGCGAGATATAAATTAAGTGACACTTCTTCACACAGACAGTGGTGAGGGGATGGACGGGGTAGCAGGGTTGGGGTCAATTCCTGGTTTTGAATCCTAATTCCCTTTTAAAATCAATTCTCAATACCCATTCCCTTTTAATCCAACACATCACTTACTGATCAAATGCAGTCAATTGCAGTCAGCAGGCTTTCAAAGGATATTCTCATGGTAGCAGCAAATTACTTAAATCGACAAAGTCGCTGTTTCTCTTAATTAAATTGGCTTCAAGCAGATGAACAAGCGCAACAATTATTATTGCGTCTCTAAAATAGCAATTCCAGTTCCTTCAAAGAAACTAGAATTGGGAACTGATTGACCCCAGCCCATTGTTGATTCTGAATCAGTTGGAAATTAAATGAAAATAGACTTGGGACAGAGGGAAGGAGACACTTCTTCACACAGAGAGTGGGGAGGGGATGGAATGGGTTACCTAGTCATGTTGCTGAAGGAGACACTTCTTCACACAGAGAGTGGTGAGGGGATGGAATGGGTTACCTAGTCATGTTGCTGAAGGAGACTCTTCTTCACACAGAGAGTGGAGAGGCGATGGAATGGGTTACCTAGTCATGCTGTTGAGGCAGAATAACTTTGATCCTTTAAGACCCGACTTGACAAAGTTGTGAGATCAATCTGCTACCAAGAACACTGATAGACCCAATGGTCACCATTGATAAATTCTTCTGTTCTTTAAAAAAAAAACAACTTGACCAAGTTCTGGGCGAGATCAATTGTGTCTTCTAGTACACTGATAGACCCAATGGGAGGTGCTGGAATGTTGGGATTCTCTGTTCTTAAGAAAAAAAAACACACACCGCAAGTTTTTTTTCGCATTTCCAAAATCTCGGTATAGTGCCTACGCAACACCCCTAAGGAGTAGTTTCATGTGGCCTCCATTTAAAAAGCCGGGGGATAAGAGATCAGGGAAGGAAAGGGGCATAGTGGCAGGATTCCTAAGTAGGGGGCAGAAAGAGAGGAGGGGGGAGGGGGGTATTGACAGCAGGCAGCACCTTCGACAGCATGCCTGATGGATACCTGCTTGAACAGATGCCTCCAGTCTCAAATTCCTGACCAGAGATATCATCAGAGCTGAAAAGACAGCCCCAGGGAGAGATGGGCTGGTGGTACGCAATTCTTATTATTGCATAACTGCTTTTGTTCCTCCTCATTTTCTTAGATTCATGGATAAGGGCCACCCTTGTTTACAAAACTACAGCTACAGCCAAAAGTTTAGCATCACCTAGAATTTTAGGATTGAGACATCATATTTAGATGCTGGTCTGGACATCATTTAGATCTCTTATTGTCATTCAATATGTTGATTTAACATTATTCAGCAGGTTTCATTTCGACTTTATAAAGCAAAATGAGTTTATTCTATAAGGTGATGATGATGCAAAACTTTGGGCCATAGCAGCTCAAACCCTGTGTATTCCTATTCATTCATTGACATCAGAAAATCTTTTAGTTGGGCTTTTTTTGTGGTCGTGCTCCTTGTTTGTGGAACTCAAAGCCCTCAATAGTGTTGAATTAGAAGACGCTGAAAAGACTTCCAGTTGAAACGTTGTCATTTTTTTAAAATTAAAAATAAAGAAAACACAAAGACGGCTTAATCTATTTACACATAATGAGAGAGAGAGAGAAAAAATAAACATTTTAGAATGAGAGAAGGTCATTCGGCCCATCAAGGCTTGTCCCTTGTTAGCACACCATTCTCCCCTACTTTGGAGGATTAATTTAAAAGCACAGAATCTCGTCTTTTTTTAAATGCTCCCAGTGTTTTAGATCCTACTACTTCACCTGGTCAACTATTCCATGCATTTATAACTCTCTGTGTAAAAAAGTGCTTCCTGCCTTCTGTTCTAAACTCTACTCAGCTTCTGCCCTCTTGTTCTTCTCTCTGTGCTAAATTTGAAGTCGGGTCTACAGTACAGGGGACTTGATTGAAGTCTGTAAAATCGAGATTTCATACCATTTTTGATTTTATAGACTTCAGACAACTTGTCTTTTCCCCTTCTTTTTTCTAGAGGTTTAATGAGCCTAACCTTTCCTCGTAGCTCCTGTCATTAAGTCCTGGGATAAGCCTAGCTGGGGATTGGGAGCGGGGTGGTTAAGCCCTCTAGGTACCCCTGCCCCACTCCTACAGCTTTACGTAGCCCAGAGCTCTAAGTGTGCCACCCCAGCCTTCAACAGCAAGCAGCTGCTGTAAGTCCCAAATCACCACACCCAGTCCTGCAGGGAACTTTCAAATGGCTTCCCAGCCCAGAGAGAAGGTAGCGGTTATATAGTATAGACCAGGCTATCTCTCGTGTTGTCTGTAAAGGAAGTAACCTTTTTTTTTTTTTTTTTACCCTTTTAAAGCTTGTCCAGTTCGAATGACAACAATCCTGGTAAATTGCTAAGCAGAAGCTGATCTCAAGACAGTAATTTGTTTTCATGATATACAGATTACTCCATGAATCTCAAAGGTCCAAAGTTACACAATAATCTTTATATAAGCGCTTTACAAGATACAAGACTAGGGTGTGTGAGCTGTGCATCAGCTGCAGAGTCACTCACAACAACGTCTCACCCCAAAGACGCAGCACAAGGAGGTTCAGTGACTTGCTTAGGGTCACACACAGCGAGTCAGGGGCTAAACTGGGATTTGAACCTCCTGGTTACAAGCCTGTTTCTTTAACCACTGGACCACACAGATTCCTACATCAACTGGAATGCTGGTCTGGACTATTTGCTGCAGATGCACATTTTTGACTGAATGAGTTAATTCTATAAGGTGATGCAAAACTTCTGTCCACAGCTTTACATACAATCGGATGTTGATAATGGCAGTTTTTACACACACGATCAGACTGAATTATAGCTTGTTTGAGGTTTAAAGAATTTGATTGTGTTCCATGAAATTTATAACAAACTCTCTCAAGCTTATAAAACCCTAAATGGTATTGATACAGTGAAACCAAGTCACTATTTAAAGGGCACATAAGGACCTTTTTATTTTATCGTGTTATATGTTCCCATGTGATGCTTCAACTGTTTACGTAAGGTGTGTATTTTTACATTTTGACCTCTTTTTTAAACTTTTAAATTACATTCCCTGCCTCAAGATGGCTTCCCATGTACCCGCATGGACTTCTCAGAACTACATTTTCCATCATCCTCCTGCTCACATATGTAACCGAGACAGATTTACCAGTGAGCAGGAGGATGATGGGAAATGTAGTTCTGAAAGGTCCATGTGGGTACATGTGAATAAGTAAATGCTGATTAAAATTTAGAAAAGGAATGCACTAGCCTGTATTTAATTTAAAAAAAAACACAGTTTAGTGTTAGACTAGGATTAATTAATCTGGGAATATATTTTAATATTGGGTTAAGAAATGTTTAACCTTGTGTTCATTTTAAACTAAATATAAACCTGGTTTGAAATTGTGTGCATCATAATTAAACTATAACTGTTTATTTAATCTGGGTTATTGGTTAAGCCACACAGGTGCAAAATGGACCAGTTTTAAAGCATTGATTCGCCCAGTCAGTGAAGGGTATACAACATGACAGGCTTTGATGTTCTTATTTTCTTACGTTTCTGACGCAATTGTCTTTCTGTATTTTGGGGGGATAAAAACGGACTGAGATCTCGGTCTCCATTCAAACTAAAGTGTGCCACTCTTTATTTTATCCATCAGCAGGTATTTCCAGGCAGCACCTGCCGCTTGCCCGAGGCCAAGGCATTTTAGATGGATGAGGCAGATTAAACCCTAAACAAAGGGGCTACTGGCTCAGCCAGTTTTTAATTGTGTAGCAAACCACTGCAAATACAAAAGGTACTGGAAGCAGGTGCTAAATGCACAACAATAGACGCAAATCAAGGGAGTGCAGGTACAAGACGTTAGGGCTTGACCAGTCATCAACTCCAGTGATATCATTGCCTTACTAATATCATTGGTTTTATTATGTATTTCATTTGCTTATTGTAATTTTTCTGTTTGTATCATTCTTATTGATTTCCTGTTTTTTCAATTATTATTATTATTATTATTATTATTATTATTATTATTATTATAGTCCTGTTTCTTGAAATTGCATACTTTGAGACAGTTGGAAATTAATGTACTTACACATAATTGCAATGTTATTCTGCGTCGTTACAGTGTACATAATGTATAAATAACTCTACCCCTTTTCTGATTCAATTGTGTACTTGCATATAATGCTGCAAAAAGATTTACACTGTAAATGCATCATAACTGTGCATAACACCATTGTAATTGTGTGTGCACAAGTGTTACAGATAGCGTGTGGTGATGACGTCACAGCCCGAAGACAATATTCATTTTACATCACCTGTGTTACATAACCCACCCTCTGTGCACCACTGTCATAATACATATCCATCAATTAATCAATTAATCTTTATTTTATATAGCGCCTTTCATAGTGGACCACCATCACAAAGCACTTTACAAGATGCAGTAAATACAAAAGAATCCATAATACTTCAAATAGAGAAATGGATAATGCATGATATACAGTGGAAAGTACATAATACATGATAGTAGCATAATGCACGAAATAGTACATTAAATACAGCGGAAAGTGCAGAATACATGATAATAGCATAATACATGAAATAGTAGCAGCAGCTGACAACAGATATCAGGCTTAAAAAAGAGCATGGAAAGCAAAAGAGAACAGGTGGGTTTTGAGAGCTGATTCAAATCGAGCGACGGTGGGAGCATCACACACCAAAGTTGGGAGAGAGCTCCAGAGAGTCAGAGCCATGAAGCTAAATGAGCGTTCTCCAAGTGTAGTGCACTTTTGCTTCAGGATAACAATCAGGCCAGAGTCGGAGGACCTCAGGTCAACATGAAACACACAACATAAAACATAAAATACGCACAGGGGCTAGGCACACTGCTACAGCAAGTAGCTACTTTGTAATTAGAGACACCATGTAAAGTGTTAGCAAAAAGTGCATCTCTGTTTGAGTCAGTGCGAGTTATTGCTTCTGCAATGCTAGCCCATACATGTCACCTGTAAAGTGATCACACCCAATTCAGTGTGGAATCCTGTTACAAAAGGATATCTGCACAAAAGCAAGGGGTGATCAGTGTCTGGTGATGTTGTCAAGTTTAGTTTATTATTATTTGCAGAAGGATATTCTACATTCATGTGTGTGAGTGTGTGTCTGTGTGTGATTGAATTCCTAAAAAAAAAAAAGGTTTAAAATCTATTTCCTTACCATTATTATAAACCAGTTCATGTAGGCTGTCGTTCAGCGAGCTTAAACACTCAATTTAGAAATTCTAAAAGAAACAACGAAACTCAAATGATTACTAGAAGTCATTTTCAATGTCTTTAAAATTGACGCAACAGAAAGCCATTTTGTGGCTTGGAACTTGATTTCAGGAGACGTGGTTTCAGGCTACTACGCAGCACACCAGGCTGGGAGACTTGAGGTTTGATATAGCAACCTCAAACTTTAGGTCTCCTGGAACCAGGTTTCAAGACACTATTCCTGATAAAGTGGCTTTGTGTTCCCTCAGCTTAAGACTAGCTTGTCACTGAATTTATTATGTTGACTTTTTGGAATTCCCTAAGTAAAAAGTACATTTTTGCAAGTTTAAGATATAAGCCTGACCAGAATATACAGATGCTTTGCAAACAATAGAAATATCATCTGTTGTGTTGATAGTTGATAATCTTTTATCCAATGTTAATTTAGTTTAGACATGCCACACATCTCTAGTTGTGTATGTTTTGTACTGTATTATTGAATTATCTTTAATTATTTTATATAGGTGTGTATTTTCCCATCACTTCACAAAATTCTAAAAGATACTGACAATGTTGACCCAAGGGACTTTTTCAACCTGAAAAAAAAAAAAAAAAAAAAACAAGGACCAGGGGTCACAAATGGAGATTAGATAAAGGGGCATTCAGAACAGAAAATAGGAGGCACTTTTTTTACACAGAGAATTGTGAGCGTCTGGAACCAACTCTCCAGTAATTTTGTTGAAGCTGACACCCTGGGATCCTTCAAGAAGCTGCTTGATGAAATTCTGGGATCAATAAGCTACTAACAACCAAATGAGCAAAATGGGACAAATGGCCTCCTCTCGATTCAAAACTTTTTTATGTTCTTAAAAAACTGTCACAATATGTTTTCTTGATCAGTCCACCATTAACCATCAAAGAGTAATGGATCACTTGTTGATCACAGTATATGTGCTGGCTTGAAATAACCATGGAAACATGGATATCATAGGTATGCCTGTTTTGCAGGTGAAATATTGCATTGATTACTTGTATTTGGTGGTGAAATCATGAATCCAATTCAATGTGACAAGTAACTATTTTTATAATCTATTTTATCAAAGTGGGTTTCTCGTCTGATTTATTACATGTTCATACTGTTACACCCATTATGCAAAAAAAAAATCATTAAGTACCAAATTTAGACTTAACTTTTGTGGTTTTAACAAAACTAAGTAATCATCACAATACAGTTAAACAGAAAATGTAAATAACAGATAGACGAAGCTAGTTAAAAATGTTGCAATTTATTATATATTTTTTTAGAATTGAGCGATAATTTTTTTTAAAAAATGCGTATACACGAACATAATTTAGATATTTTATTTAATGTCACGTAATCAAACAAACTACAAAATGATATCGCAAAGTCTACCTCCATCCATCACAGTAGTACAGTACTTTCATGTTAGATTTTGAGATGTCACATTTTTTCAACTTTTGCCACTATAAGGAAAACTACAATACGCAATGCGATATGTTAACGTGACGTTATCTGGCATTTGACTTTATGGAGCAACATTTGTTAATTCTATAGGGGGGTGCAGAACTTTTTGGCCAGAGCTTTTGTACAGTACTGAGCAAAAAAAAAAAAAAAAAAAAAAAAAAAAAACACAGCTGCGGGCTGTGCTTGGGTAAGTGTGCCGCTGTTTGATGAGTGAGTCCTCTGGTAATTCCAGCACACACACCTGCTGGCTCCGGGCGTCTTCAATAGACTGCAAACATGAGATAGCGATGACTGCTGATAGCAGCCGGGCTTTAGGGAAATGCTTTGTTCGTTTGCATCTCCATGCCTTCCAGCAAGAAATGGCCCGAAACTGGTTTGGCAGGATTGAAGTGGACGTGGAAGCTTGTGTTTGCCTTATGGACCACACTAATGTATTCAGAAACCGCAGGTTAATCTACAGTGCAGCTCTGGCCAAAGGTTTTGCAACCTCATATTTAGGGCCGTGCTACCCCCTTCCATGTCTGTACATTGAAAAAGTAACACCTTAATATAAATATCAGTAACCCCGATGTAACTAACGCGTGATTCGTTTACTGATTTCAAATGAAATTCCTATTAGTCAAATCACAAGCATGAGTTCGTGACATTCTTTTCAGGACTTCGTAACATTTGACTACACATGAAGCAAACCCTAACGCGCTTTAAAATAATGGCCGCGAATTGGTCAGGAATTCCGGCTGAATCGCACAGCTATCTTCTGAGCTTCCTCCGAGATGTAAAGTCATTCATTGTGCATTCGGCCCCCTTATTAGCTGTCCTGGGCTTATTTACAGCTATTCATTCCACGTTCTTTTGTAACAAATGTTGATCACGCGTCTAAGGCGTGGATTCACAACGATTCGGCCCATCAAAGTGTTGAATTTAAATCAAGGGAAGTAATGTTAAAACTGTACAATGCATTAGTAAGACCTCATCTTGAATACTGTGTTCAGTTCTGGTCTCTTCGCTACAAAAAGAATATTGCTGCTCTAGAAAGAGTGCAAAGAAGAGCGACCAAAATTATTCTGGGTTTAAAAGGCATGTCATATGCAGACAGGCTAAAAGAATTGAATCTATTCAGTCTTGAACAAAGAAGACTACGCGGCGACCTCATTCAAGCATTCAAAATTCTAAAAGGTATTGAAAGGTCGACCCAAGGGACTTTTTCGGACCAGGGGTCACAAACGGAGATTAGGCAAAGGGGCATTCAGAACAGAAAATAGGAGGCACTTTTTTACACAGAGAATCTTGAGGGTCTGGAATCAACTCCCCAGTAATGTTGTTGAAGCCGACACCCTGGGATCCTTCAAGAAGCTGCTTGATGAGATTTTGGGATCAATAAGCTACTAACAACCAAACGAGCAAGATGAGCCGAATGGTCTCCTCTCGTTTGTAAACTTTCTTATGTTCTTATGCTCCTCCCTTGTTAACAGCATTCTCCGTGGCTAGGGGGACTAATTTTAAAGCACAGAATCTTTTTTTTAAATGCTACCTGTGTTTATGATTTGAAAGACTTCAATCAAGTCCCATATTTCCCTTTTTTTCTAGGCTGAAGAGATTTGATTGTTTTAACTTGTCTTCCCAGCCCACGCAGTTTAAGTCCTGGGATCAGCCTAGTTTACACCTTCTGAGTCAGGGCTTCTCAAACTCGGTCCAGGGGACCCCCTGTGGCTGCTGGTTTTCATTCCAACCGGGCTCTCAATTACTTAACTAGACCCTTAATTGAATTCATAATTTGCTTAATTAGATCGTTTTCCTTGTTAACAGCT
Source organism: Polyodon spathula (assembly GCF_017654505.1). Taxonomy (NCBI): domain Eukaryota; kingdom Metazoa; phylum Chordata; class Actinopteri; order Acipenseriformes; family Polyodontidae; genus Polyodon; species Polyodon spathula. The sequence goes on from NC_054549.1 coordinate 22,246,137, forward strand.
GCATATTTCTAGCTATAACATTTTATAAGTAACTCTAACTGCAACTGTTTAAGAGCTGAAAACAAGTAAAAAAGGTCTAATTAAGCAAATGATCAGCTCAATTCAGAGCCTAGTTCAGTAATTGAGAGATCGGTTGGAATGAAAACCAGTAGACTCAGGGGGGTCCCCGGGACCGAGTTTGAGAAGCCCTGTTCTCTGTGCAATAATGCACATTTTGTAGTGAGGTGAGCACAACTACACACAGTATTCTAGGTGGGGTCGAGTCCTTAAATGAAAACAATTAAAAAGACAGTCATATCACAAATAGTGATGTGCGTCTGTCGTGTTCCAGCTGGCACAGAGACATCATAAGGTTGAGTTGGGATTTTCCATAGAAACAGCGGAGCGGAAAATAAATAAATAAATAAAATCTCAGAATCAAATCGCTGGCAAATCATTAAAGCGACTACGCGTTTAAACACGTTCCCGTACAGCAGCTCCACCTCAGTCTTTGAACAAACAACCCCGGGCGATGAAATTCTAAGAATCCGCGCTGGCATGTAGCCAGTCGCCATCTCAATATCTCACTCACCCTCGATCCAATCCCAAACTTCATACCTCATGTCAGATTTTCCGACCTGAAGTCTATCCACCATTGAATACGGTGAACCGCAGGAATGCTAGCGACACAATGAAATAATGGGATAATGTTAGCTGGTAGGTGGAGATCGAGAGTAGGCTGCAAAACATCATCACCTTAAAAGATAAATTTGAAACAGCTATAGCCAAAAGTTTTTAAAATTTTAACATATAAACGAA